>NC_044982.1:66877932-66972708 GCF_008728515.1 Papio anubis | reverse complement strand
AAACTAAAGAGCTTCTGCACAGCAAAAGAAACTACCATCAGAGTGAACAGGGAACCTACAGAATGGGAGAAAATTTTTGCAATCTACTCATTTACTTTACTGTTGAAATTTTTAGAATGATTTATCAAGATTCTTTTATTATTATTTATTGTTGTCCTCTGGGTAAAATCTGAAACCATTTGCTTATGAGTAAATATGTTTGAGAAGATTTCTGTATGCTCATATTTAAAAACAGAACCAAAAAAACAAAAAATACCTACAAAGTTGGTGTTGAAGTTATTGAACCATGCTATACTGACACTTCTCACATCTGACTCCTGTTTGCCCTTGGCTTCATCTGTCATCTCTCCCTTCTTCATGGCCCATGCTCAGACTTACTGAACTAGTTTTCCCTATCATGCTACGTTGTTTTGTAGCTCTTCCTCTCACCTGTTTCTCCATGTAAAATGCATCTCTTCCCTGTTTATATTTTGAATGCCTTCTCATTTTCAAAGGTGCATCCAGTTTCCCTACTGAACAGAACCTTTCCCAATTTCCCAATAGAGAACTAACTACCCCTCACTTGGTGCCTACCCTGTACCCCAAATCCCTGACAAAATATCTTTACATGGATATTGAGTAAATAGTGACAGAGTGAAACAATGAAAAGAACCATTAAGATTCGTTAACTCTTTAACTAATGATGTATTGACAGAATTAGAAAATTGCAGGAAAGAATCATTTTCTCTTTTCTTATATTTATGCCCTATTTGTCTATTATGCTGAAAACATTATGGTTCGGAGCCCATGGCTTATTCATGTTTGTATATCCAGTGTTCTCTCCGGTCCTAATTTTCTCTCTGGTCCTAATTTTGTCTCTGGTCCTCAAAATCATGATTTTGAGCTGATGATCAAATAATGATTTCATTGAAAAGCATCACTTCATTGGCTTGGTACTTTCATCATGATCGTAGATTTCTTGCATATACTACCTTTATATGGTATCTGAGGAGATTTGTTTTTATATAAAGGTTCTTAATAAATTTTCTTCAAATGTCAGGATCAAGAGCATAGGCACATTTGCTCTGGAATGTTTATCCTATTCTTCACTGATGATCAATTTAGAATGTGTCTGTTCAGGCAAGAATAAACAGAGCAAATGATCTCTTTTTCCCATATGAACTCTTGAATATCACTTTTCCCTAGAATGAAAACTGCTTGTTGCCAATAGAGGATTTTTTATACTGTCATTTAAAAAATGGATTTTCTTTTATCAAACCAATAACATTTATATGTGCATTGTTTTCTCCTACATGGAGCCTTGAGATCAGGTTTCACAGATTCTGTTTTGTGGCGAGTGCTGTCGATGTAGGAAGGATGTCGTTTGTCATGCCTTTGAGGCTGTGTAGCACCCCTTCTTTCTTTTACTAAATAAGAAAAATAAGCTGCTCTCTGCCCAAACAAGACAAAGGTACTTGAGATACTTATTCTTTCCTGTGATTTATCTGGACTTGCATCACTGGTTTAAGATTTAAGGCATCTTCTTGGTTCTTTACTTTTCATTGTTTCACTGCTCTTTGCTACTGTTTACTGAATATCCATGTAAAGATTGTTTAATGGGCACTTTGAAAACTTCACAGTTGTAAAGCAGTCCAGGTTTGTTGTCTGTGGTGTCATTCTATCTTTCTTTTCTCTGTTGTTTTCCTCCCTTCTGACCCTTGATCCAGTAATGAGTGTCCTTACACCCTGACTACTCAGTTCTCCCCACAACTCTGCCTGTCCTAGTGTGCTAGTCTCTCAATGACAAAGTCATTCTTCTTTCTCCTCCAACTAAAAAGTTCACTAGTTGATTGTCAAGCAGAAAATCTTTGATTAACTCCCTCCCTCCAAGTAAGTGATCATTAATGGCCCAATGTCTTATTCTTCTAGAATGAAAATGAAAATTGTGAAATAGATGACAACTTTATGTGACAAATGCATTTACCAAGGATATAACTCTATGATTGTGGTATTTCACACATCATGAGGTGGAACACTGGGGTAGTTTCTAGCAGGGATGTGTAGGCTACTGCCTATTCCTCCTATTTGTTTAGGGATTTTCAGTCTTAGAATTGTTCATTTCTTTTTTTATTTCTTTTTTTTTTTTTTTTTTTTTTTTTTTTTGAGGCCGGGTCTGCGGCTCTGTAGCCCAGGCTGCAGGTGCAGTGGCGGGATCTCAGCTCACTGCAAGCTCCGCCTCCCGAGGGTTCACGCGCCCGTTCTCGGCCTCAGCCTCGAGTAGCTGGGACCTGAGCGCCCGCCACCACCAGCCCGGCTATTTTTTGTATTTCTGTAGAGGCGGGGTTTCACCGTGTTAGCCAGGATGGTCTCGATCTCCTGACCTCGTGATCCGCCCATCTCGGCCTCCCAAAGTGCTGGGATTACAGGCTTGAGCCACCGCGCCCGGCCAGAATTGTTCATTTCTATTCTTCTTCCGTGGAGGAATCTAAATGCTGTTATGTCATGGTAACTGACTGCATTGTGCTTCATATATTATCATGGAGATTGCAGGGCAAATTATTTTGTTTTCTAAAACATTACTGGTAGAACGTAAAGAACAGTAGCAATAAGACTATTCTCAATTGTTCATGGATACCATTATTATACATTCAAATTTTGGTGAAACCTCTGATCAGAGTATTTAAAGGTGTGTGTATTTAAAAACCTGTGACATACATCATATATTAAAAATAGTCTGCTTCAGATTATTCTCTGGGAACAAATCAATGGAGTAGATGGAATGAGCTTAGTCATCAAAGCATTTCTTACATAATAGATATGACAATGACAAAAATAGATGAAAATTGAAGGAAAAGAGATGAAGCGTAGAGAATAGTTTTAAGGAAACTATACAAACAGACAGCAGATGTCACTGTTGCTTTTTCATTATCATTAATCTTGTTTTGCGTTTTGTTACTAATGATATTTTTCATTTTATTTGAGAACTCTAATAGGTTAATCAAGTTCACATATGCTAAACTTCTGTTTTGAATTTTATGTTTATTAAGGTTATGCCTATAAACTTTGCATATATAATTATAAAGAAGATACTTTATATGCTGAGGACCACTAATTTAACATTATAAATTGACAAAATAATTTTTATATTAAGCATCATCTGATTCAGAATAGTTTCCTACTAAAATGAAGTGTTAATCATCTTGAAGAACTACTGGCCTTGATCTTCTTTTAAATGACCAGTCATATCATTTGTTCTCTTTATTGTGAATATTGAAATACATATCACCAAATCTTCTCTGTGATGATGATCTAGGAGATTTTTTACCGTATGAACACAGCCAGCCAGTGTTATGTAGGACATACCTGAGAAACATGTTCCACATCAACTTTCAAAACACTATTCCCCCCGTTTCATTTTCTCTCCTCGATCAATTCAACTCTAGCTTTCAATTACAATGTTTCCTCTTCAGGCTGCTGTGTAGGATGCACAAACCTCAATTTCTCATCTTCCTATCTAATCATTTGCCAGATTCTGTTGATTCTAACTTCTGTGTTTTTATTTCTTTTCTCTTTTTCTTTTTTTTCTTAAAGACAGGATCTCTCTCTCTGTCACCCAGGCTGGTGTGCAGTACCTTTGTAAAGGCACTACCACACTGTGCATTTCTAAAAACCTCCTTTTCATCACAAACTTTAAACTTCATAGTACACAACTTAAGTATGTGACACACATGCACACATTTCTGTAGGAAGAATAACTTGGATAGTTTTTCAGTTTCAGTGGGGCTCCATTATTTCATGAGAACGAAGTGATGCAAACTTGGTTTTAATGTGGAAAAAAATGCAGCAAGAACTAGTAATGATATAATTAGAGCTTCTAAAGATTTCTTTTTCATAAAACCTAATTCTATTGTCATCTTTTATTCAAAAGACTACAACTTTACCATTATATTCTTAAACATAGTAAACCTGTTTTGTTTTTACATCTATAAAATAAGGAACTTGGATAAAATGTTCCTAATGTGTTTTTCATTGATAAAATTCTATTATTCAATAAGAAGTATTGAAAGGAGTACTTAGGATTGCTTATTTCTCTTACAAAAACCTCAGTTTTGTTCTATGCATCTATAAAAATGTATTACAGATGATTACTTTTGGAATTAAAATGAAAATATATATTAAGCACTTACTGGGGAATTACGATTTTTATAATCTTAGGATTGTAGTGAAAATTGCTTCGAATCTGTTATAACTGAACAACAATTCAAGGAATTTAATGACATTAATCTATACATTTGAAGATAAGCCTGTGACTGTGTATATGTTGTAACTGTCAAAATAAATGATAAAAACGAGCTTCTATTTTGGACTTTGTTATCTTGATTGCTTACTGAAAATATTAATGGAAGTAATGACACAGGAGTCAGGGAGAGGAAGGAGGTGGGCTGTCCAAACACTGTTTTCTGTTATCCATGTGTCAATACTGCTTATCAACACTAAGGCAGGGGTCCTCAACCCCTGGGACAAGTACTGGTCTGTGGCCTGCTAGGAACTGGGCTGCGTAGCAGGAGGTGAACAGCAGATGAGCAAGGGAGCATTACTGCCTAAGCTCTGCCTCCTGTCAGATCAGCAGCAGCATTCAGTTCTCATAGGAGTGCTACTCTGTTGTGAACTGCACATGCAAGGGATCTAGGTTGCACACTCCTTATGAGACGCTAATGCCTGATGAGCTGAGGTGAAACAGTTTCATCCTGAAATCATCCCTCCAACTCTGCCCCACATCCCCACTGTCCATGGAAAAATGGTCTTCCGTGAAACTGGTTCCTGGTGCCAAAAAGGTTGGGGACCACTGCTCTAAAGAATGTATTTAGAATTGCTGGAATAAATAATTTTTATCACTGATGAATTGGCATATGATTTTCTGTGTTTGATTTATATGTTATTTAACTAAGGAAGTGTTCTAAAGAGGAATTTAGAAAAAGTATTTTATTCACTAGTAGGAACTTTAGTGCTCAGAGACATGTTTCTTTAGCCTATCCCAGCATGTTATTTTTTGAACACATTGCGTCTTCAGTATAGATGTGGTTTGAAGCTTGGACTAGACACTTTTAATTCACGTCATCTTGGTTAGGAAATTTAACCTCTCATTAGTGAAATTTTCTTATAAAAGCGGGAATAATGCTACGTATATTTTTGGGGATTGTTGTGAAGATTACACTTGATGAATTTAAACACCAATATATGTGTAAGGTGTACCATAAATTATTCATATATATATCATTGTAACCACTAATGGCAAATGTTTCTCAACAGCCTATTAAGTAAAAGGTGTTTTGTTGATTCTGGGATTATAAAAAGGTAGAATTTGTGGTCTTCATAGTTAGAAGTAGTATTGAAATAATGAACTTACTAATTGTAACAGTAGTTCTTTACCAGCAATCTTTAAAAATGGTTTTAAACTTTTTGTTGGATTTGAATTTTAGAGGCTTGCTAACTTTCCCTTAATAGTAACTCTCTGACTATCCCTACCCTTTTACCAACCAGGCTAGTAAAGTTGAACCACCAGTTTTAATGTACTCGCTTTTCATCTGTAGACCTAGACATGAAAACAATGGAGGCTAAGATGGGATTTTTGAGTTAACCTGCTCTCCACTGACTTTCTGAGTGGATGGTGCAGGTACTTCTCATGAAATACCAAAGTAGAAAGTAAACTTTGCCCTTGTTGCATTTTGGCATGGCTTGCTTACAGCTTTTATGCATGTTAAAACGTAAATTTATGACATAGAAATCAATAGTCATAAGTTTAGAGTATGGATCCCAGCTGTCAGACACTCCAGCCAGAGTGGGTCCTGTGGTATCCAGCCTTCTCGGCTCTGCTTCTCGTGCCTTGACTAGTGCTTCATAGAACTATGTATGATTTATTTTTGGTCACTATCATAGCCTCCCAACTCCTTTACAATTTTAGCTAATATTCTCTTTGCTATCATCTTAGCCTGCAAAAATGAAATGATCATGTAGGTTCATACAAGTGTATGTTGTTGTCTATGATACATTCTCACTTGTAAAAAACTTCCTAAGCAATAATCCGTACTCTTAGTATTTTTGTAGCAGTTCGGAACTACTGGAGATGAAGTCACTATCAAGTTCTGAATGTTTGTGAGGTGAGGAAACCACTAACATGTAAGAATATTTCCCAAAATCACTTCCTACCACAATGTTTATGTTTCCTAGAAATTAACTGAGCATTTACAGTGTACTAAATACTTTAATGATTTATATATAACAGTGTATATCTGTTTTACAACAATTTAGCTGGGTACTATTATTATTCCTATTTTGAGGATGAGAGCTTGAAAGCATGGAGAGTTCTACAGCTGGTCTCCCAAGTGGCCTGATGTACCACAGCTAGGAAGGGGCAGAGTTGAGACTACAACCCAAGTCATGTGGGCAGAGTTTGTACCTTTGGCATTTGCATTTCCAGTCTTTGGGGGAGGTTTGGTTTTGCCATTTAGAGTTGGCAGAGGAGAGCAGGATGGAAAAGATGACCTCTACAGGATCATTCCAGGCTCTCAGAGCCAGAGAATGTTTTTCTCAATGCATAGTTGTGAATGGGGCTTCTGGATCAGGGACCACCTTTGAACAGCTTTTAATGATGATGTAATAGCCCCAGTATGATTCCATATTTTGGACTGATGCTTTTCTTGTAATCTAGTCTCAGGCTGGAAAATGTATCTACTTTATCAAGCATCATAAGGTCAACATTGGAGACTAGGCAACTTGAAGTCAGACTTGGAATTCACTGTTTGGTTCAAATTTCTTACATAATATAATTTATGTATGTAATGAACATTAGTAGTAATACATACCATTATCTAAAACAGTGGTTCTCCCTTGTAATTTTCAACACTTTGGAAGTGGTTCTAATCATCTAACTGAGTGTTATGAAATTATAATATATTAAAATATTCCTACTAATATATAAAACACCTATGATATTATTGTGCCTTTTGGTGGTTGGGAATGAGGGTTTTGGATGTGGTGAAACTTCACTAAAAGTGTTAATAACTATGTAAAGAGTGTGGAGAATATTTTTATTTATTTTGCTTTGTACCTATCCTCTGTAATGCCAAGTGTGAATAACTATTTGGTAAAAATTGAAGAGAAACATGAGACTGAGGTTGAACAGACTGAGTAAAGAGGCTGACACACAAATAGTGAGAGGAATAGCCTGATTTTTCCAAGGACAAGGATTTAGGCTGATGGGATGTATTATTGGGGGACTGGGTGAAGCAGGGAGAGGAGACTGAAATATGAGGAGAGGTTAAAGAAGGAAGAAATCTTCCTTTTAAGAATCAGTGCTGTCTGTAACAAAAGAACCATTCCAGTATCTCAAGGTAGCAGCAGGATGCTGTCTGTTCCAGCAACTCAGGGTAATTGGAGAAGGACGTTTCTCAGGCAGCTAAAAGTAAAGAAACAGAAAGGATTCTGCCTTATGGAAAAGCTCACTAACACAGAGACAGCAGAACAGGTGCGGGGCTGGAGGGCTTTGAAGATGTCACAGAAGCAGGAAGCAGAGAGTGTTGAGTTGTAGCATCCAGGCCCTACTCCCAGATTTACTAGGGATGGTTGGCACTGTTAGAGGGCCCAGTTCAAGTGCTTGAGAAAATGACTTCAGTGTGTGAGACATGCCAAGGGTTATACTATTTCTGCCTTCTAGAATAGGGTGTAGGGAACTGGATGGGAGGGAAGGGTTGCACTGAATCAGCCAGAGGGCTGAGCTTTGCACCATGACCCCTCCCACTATGGCAATGATGTGACATCTCACCAGCCAGCACATTGGTAATTTGAGTATGTCTTTTATTATGTTCTTTGTACTTAGAATTAAGGGAGTTCAGACACTGTAAAGAGAAGGTGTAATATGTTGAGGCTTTTAAAATGTGAATTTTTTGGCATATATGGTGGAGAAAGCAAATACTTAGTTGTGTGACAGGGATCTGAGTCTCCTTTGAAACTAATTGACAAAGTATCCAGTATATTAATTATTTAAATCCACAAAATCATGGACTTGTATTGAATGATCCTTCAGGCTTTTTCCATACATAAAGTTTCACAGTACTTCACACACTACAATTTCTTTCTATATAGTCTGTGATGACCTCTTCATTTTACCCTCAGACACAAGCTTTTATGGTTGGCCCTTTGTGGTCTTTTTTGGTATTGATAGTTTAGATTGAATTTTTGGTTTCTGGCATTTGGCTTACTTACTGATTTTTTTCTCATCTTGTGCCTCAAGAGAGCTTTCTTAAAATAAAATTCAGTCTCTTTTGTTTTCAGCATGATTTCATCTAATTATGTAATTAGGCTAAATACATGCAATCAGGAGCAAGTAATAAATATTAGGTTCTAACTCTGTAAATTTTGTTTTTGATAGTAAATGCCTCAGGGGCAGAGCTTTTTTATTTATGTCTGCTAATACCTTCCACAGTGTTGTACATGTACTCAGCAGTTATTTATTGAATTAATGAAGTATTTTTAAGATGCTATGCAAATCTCATCTAAAAATATGTAAATTCTCTCAGATGCTGGAAATATTTTTCAAAGTTATTTAAAACCATATTATGTTTGGACCATGTATCGGTTTAGGCTAAATTGATTTATCAAGCTGTATGTTTGGCACAATGGTGGCTATGACTACATTAGTTGTCTTGGAAGAAAAATGATTTTTATAGGTCATAAGTTAGGTCAGTTAGTCATCATAGATTTACTGTGTTTCTGATGCTGTTTCCTTAGATTTGATCTGGCTTTTCTCTTGTACATTTGAAGCTTATTTAGGAGTGTGTCAGAACAAGCTGTCTCACCTGCCTCAATTGTTAACCTTTAGGGCAGGGACGACATTGTTATGTCATGTTCAGAGCAGGGCACAGGAGAGAGTTGCCCAGATCATAAAAAATGGTGATGAGCTCAAGTGGGTGACCTGGTTCCTCTGTTCAGACACTATGGGCTGGAAAGCATGTGCCATATTTCTCAGGGGTTTTTCCTAATAACCTCTCTGCAGCTATCCTGCACCTTGTTACAAAGTCTTCTTTTACATTACTTTGTAAACATGTACCTGTAATGTAACTTCCATTTTTCAAGCATCCCAATGTTATAAGCACATAAAAACACACCTTGTTTTATTTGTGTTTTTATACTCAATACGTAGCAGAATTCCTGGCGTACAGAGAAGTTTGAAATGCTTGTTGAATCAAATAGAACTGGTGCCTGTGGCAGTAGATAATGAGCTAGTTGAAAGCAGATTAAAATCTCGAATCTAGGTGGATAAGCTTTTTGATGTGTTGCTGGATTCAGTTTGCCAGTATTTTATTGAGGATTTTTGCATCAATGTTCATCAGGGATATTGGCCTGAAATTTTCTTTTTTTGTTGCATCTCTTCCAGGCTTTGGTATCAGGATGATGTTGGCCTCATAAAATGAGTTGGGGAGGATTCCCTCTTTTTCTATTGTTTGGAATAGTTTCAGAAGGAGTGGTACCTGCTACCCTTTGTACCTCTGGTAGAATTCACCTGTGAATCTGTCTGGTCCTGGACTTTTTTTGGTTGAGAGTCTATTAAATACTGCCTCAATTTTGGAACTTGTTATTGGTCTATTCAGGATTTGACTTATTCCTGGTTTAGTCTTGGGAGGGTGCATGTGTCCAGGAATTTATCCATTTATTCTCGGTTTTCTAGTTCATTTGCATAGAAGTGTTTATAGTATTCTCTGTTTATAGTATTCTCTGATCATTTGTATTTCTGTGGGATCAGTGGTGATCTCCCCTTTATCATTTTTCATAGTGTCTATTCTGTTTGATTCTTCTCTTTTTTCTTTATTAGTCTGGCTAGCAGTCTATTTTGTTAATCTTTTCAGAACGCCAGCTCCTGGATAAATTGATTTTTTTGAAGGGTTTTTCGTTTCTATCTCCTTCAGTTCTACTCTGATCTTAGTTATTTATTGTCTTCTGCTAGCTTTTGAATTTGTTTGCTTGCTTCTCTAGTTCTTTTAATTGTGATGTTAGGGCGTCGATTTTAGATCTTTTGCACTTTCTCCTGTGGACATTTAGTGCTATAAATTTCCCTCAAAAACCTGCTTTAGCTATGTCCCAGAGATTCTGGCACGTGGTGTCGTTGTTCTCATTGGTTGCAAAGAACTTATTTATTTCTTCCTTATTTTAGTTATTTACCCAGTAATTGTTCAGGAGTAGATTGCTCAGTTTCTATGTAGTTGTGCAGTTTTGAGTGAGTTTCTTAATCCTGAGTTCTAATTTGATTGCACTGTGGTCTGAGAGACTGTTTGTTATGATTTCTGTTCTTTTACATTTGCTGAGGAGTGTTTTACTTCCAATTATGTGGTCAGTTTTAGAGTAAGTGTGATGTGGTACTGAGAAGAATGTATATTCTGTTGATTTGGTGTGGAGAGGTTCAACTATGCAAATCAATAAATGTAATCCATCACATAAACAGAACCAATGACAAAAACCACATGATTATCTCAATAGATGCAGAAAAGGCCTTCGACAAAATTCAACGACTTCATGCTAAAATCTCTCAATAAACTAGATATTGATGGAACGTATCTCAAAATAATAAGAGCTATTTGTGACAAATGCACAGCCAATGTCATTCTGAATGGGCAAAGACTGGAAGCATTCTCTTTGAAAACTGGCACAAGACAAGGATGCCCTCTCTCAACCACTGCTATTCAACATAATATTGGAAGTTCTGGCCAGGACAATCAGGCAAGAGAAAGAAATAAAGAGTATTCAAATAGGAAGAGAGGAAGTCAAATTGTCTCTGTTTGCAGATGACATGATTTTATATATAGAAAACCCCGTCGTCTCAGCCCCAAATCTCCCTAAACTGATAAGCAACTTCAGCAAAGTCTCAGGATACAAAATCAATCTGTGAAAATCACAAGCATTCCTATACACCAATAATAGACAAACAGAGAGCCATATCATGAGTGAACTCCCATTCACAATTGCTACAAAGAGAATAAAATACCTAGAAATACAACTTACAAGAGATGTGAAGGACCTCTTCTACAAACCACTGCTCAAGGAAATAAGACAGGACACAAACAAATGTTTTTTTTTTCGTGTCTCATGGATAGGAAGAATCAATATCGTGAAAATGGCTGTACTGCCCAAAGCAATTTATAAATTCATTGCTATCCCCATCAAGCTTCCATTGAGTTTCTTCACAGAATAAGAAAAAACTACTTTAAATTTCACATGGAATTAAAAAAGAGCACACATAGTGAAGACAATCCTTAGCAAAAAGAACAAAGCTGGAGGCATCACACTACCTGACTTCAAACTATGCTACAAGGCTACAGTAACCAAAACAGCATGGTACTGGTACCAAAACAGATATAAGCCCAATGGAACAGAACAGAGCCCTCAGAAGTGACACCACACATCTACAACCGTCTGATCTTTGACAAACCTGACACAAACAACCAATGGGGAAAGGATTCCTATTTAATAAATTGTGTTGGGAAAGCTGGCTAGCCATATGCAGAAAACTGAAACTGGACCCCATCCTTATGCCTTATAAAAAATCAACTCAAGATGGATTAAAGACTTAAATGTAAGACCTAAAACCATAAAAACCCTAGAGGAAAACCTAGGCAATACCATTGAAGGCATAGGCATGGGCAAAGACTTCATGATTAAAACACCAAAAGCGATGGCAACAAAAGCCAAAATTGACAAATGGGATCTAATTAAACTAAAGAGCTTCTGCACAACAAAAGAAACTATCATCAGAGTGAACAGGCAACCTACAGAATGGGAGAAAATTTTTGCAATCTATCCATGTGACAAAGGGCTAATATCCAGAATCTTCAAAGAACTTAAACACATTTACATGAAAAAAACAGAGAACCCTATCAAAAAGTGGGCAAAGGATATGAACAGACACTTCTCAAAAGAAGACATTGATGCAGCCAACAAACATAAGGAAAAAAGCTCATCATCACCACAAGCAAATCAAAACCACAATGAGATACCATCTCATGCCAGTTAGAATGACGATTATTAAAAAATCAGGAAACGACAGATGCTGGAGAGGATGTGGAGAAACAGGAACACTTTTACACTGTTGAGGGGATTGTAAACTAGTTGAACCATTGTGGAAGACAGTGTGGCAATTCCTCAAGGATCTAGAACTAGAAATACCATTTGACCCAGCCATCCCATTACTGGATATATACTCAAAGGATTATAAATCATGCTGCTATCAAGACACATGCACACGTATGTTTATCGTGGCACTATTCACAATAGCAAAGACTTGGAACCAACCCGAATGCCAATCAGTGATAGGCTGGATTAAGAAAATGTGGCACATATACACCATGGAATGCTATGCAGCCCTAAAAAAGGATGAGTTCATATCCTTTGCAGGGACATGGATGAAGCTGGAAAACATCATTCTCAGGAAACTAACACGGGAACAGAAAACCAAACACTGCATATTCTCACTCATAAGTGGACACAGGGAGGGGAACCTCACACACCGGGTCTTGTTGTGGGGTGGGGGGTGGGGAGAGGGATAGCATTAGAAGAAATACCTAATGTAGATGACGGGTTGATGTGTGCAGGAAAACACCATGGCATGTGTATACCTATGTAACAAGCCTGCACGTTCTGCACTTGTATCCCAGAACTTGAAGTATAAAAAATAAAGACATAAATAAAATCTTGGATCTAGATTTCTTGTCTCCTTTCAAAGGAGTAGTGGATTCTAATGGCTCCTAGAACCTAACCCAGAATCATCCAGCTTGGTTTAGGGTCATGGTAGATCTACAGCCAATGGGATTTATAGAAATGATGGTTTAGAAAAGGCAGTTGATTTTGTAATTATACCTGGTGTCACTTTGGGTTTGTAATGTTTGCTGTCTGGGAGATGCCTGGTTCTCCTTTACTTGGAGATGTTTTTGCCCCAAAGGGGTCCAGAGGAACTGGGAACTTGGGCGCAGGAGGATTTATATTTATTCAAAATGGACTTTCCTTATAATCACATGTGAAAGCCTTATGAAACAACTATTTTGGTGCTCTTAACTGGACTTGTTTAAATCCTTACTGCTCAATGCCTTTATAACATGAATAAGAAACAGTGTTCTGACAGTAAAACATCCATTAGAAAAGATGGTAAATTTATTGGGAACATTTTAGGGCTTAAGCATATTTGTAACTGTGAGATATGGCCTGAATTATTAATTGTCATGAGAAACTGGAGAAGTGACTCAAGTGACTCCGATAGACTAGATTAATGGCACATGATTTTACTACCCCAAACTGAAATCATCATCTAAAAAAGAAGATTTGCAGGCTTTTCAGTGATTTATCCCTGACTGCATTAGAGCACAGAACTGTGGCTTTTAATTACCACTGATTTCATTTACCTTTACCTAGGAATGTCATTTTGAAGTGCAATTTGTCATTTGAATTGTGGTGAAAGGATTCAAATCATTCCACATTTGACACTTTGGACTAAAGTTAACCCAAAGATTGGTTAATCTCTGATTTGTTTTTAAAACAGTAAGAAATAGTGGTGAGGAGGTATTACTTTTTGAGGGCTTACTATGTTTGAGGAATAATACCTCAATTTGACTCAAATGTAGGTATTATTCCCATTTTACAGATGAGAAATTTGAGACTTAGAGTAATTAAGTGTTTTGCCCAAGGCTATGCTACTTAAAAGAAGTCATCCAGGATCCAAACTAACCTAAATGACTTCAAGGTCCATTTAATCTGCCTCCTCCACAGAAATTTCCCCCCGAGTTTTGCAGTGATTTAAATTTCTGCAGCAGATTTTTCCTCATATAGCACTTACTCTGGTGTTACAGTTATGTAAGATTTGGATTTGTCTTAATGAATAGAATTGTATCTTTATATTTCCATAGCATCTGGGATAGTGCCTCTTGGACATAGATTTATAAACATTAATTAAATAAAATCATTTAATAATCTGACATTGTTGGGTTGCTACTTGATGTAGAGCTAGAGTTCAAAATTATTCTTTCCCAAATAATGCTAGTGGTTGGCAGTTATAATGTAAAATCTCTGTTAAAATATCAGAATTTTTATCTCTGTCTTTAAAAAAACAAGCAGAATATACATTCCTCTCAGCACGACATAGCACTTATTCTAAAACCACATAATTGTAAAACACTCCTCAGCAAATGCAAAAGAATGGAAATCATAGCAAACAGTCTCTCAGACCACAGTGCAATCAAATTAGAACTCAGGATTAAGAAACTCACTCAAAACCGCACAACTACGTGGAAATTGAACAACCTGCTCCTGAATGACTACTGGATAAATAATGAAATTAAGACAGAAGTAAAGATGTTCTTTGAAACCAATGAGAATAAAGACACAAAGTACCGGAATCTCTGGGACACGGCTAAAGCACTGTTTAGAGGGAAATTTATAGGACTAAATGGCCACAAGAGAAAGCAGGAAAGATCTAATTTCGACACCCTAACATCACAAAAGAACTAGAGAAGCAAGAGGAAACAAATTCAAAAGCTAGCAGAAGACAAGGAATAACTAAGATCAGAGCAGAACTCAAGGAGGTAGAGATGTGAAAAACCCTTCAAAAAAATCAATGAATCCAGGAGCTGTTTTTTTTTTTTGAAAAGATCAACAAAATAGACTGTTAACCAGACTAATAAAGAAGAAAAGAGAAAAGAATCAGACAGACACAATAAAAAATGATAAAGGGGATAACACCACCTATCCCACAGAAATACAAACTATCATCAGAGAATACCATAAACATCTATAAGCAAATAAACTAGAAAATCTAGAAGAAATGGATAAATTCCTGGACACATATACCCTCCCAAGACTAAACCAGGAATAAGTTGGATCCCTAAATAGACCAATAAGAAGTTCTGAAATTGAGAAAGTAATTAATAGCCTCCCAACCAAAAAAAAGTCCATGACCAGACGGATACACAGCTTAATTCTACCAGAGGTACAAAGGGGAGCTGGTACCATTCCTTCTGAAACTATTCCAAACAATAGAAAAAGAGGAAATCCTCCCTAACTCATTTTATGAGGCCAGCATCATCCTGACACCAAAACCTGGAAGAGACACAACAAAAAAAGAAAATTTCAGGCCACTATCCCTGATGAACATCAATGCAAAAATCCTCAATAAAATACTGCAAACCGAATCCAGCAGCACATCAAAAAGCTTGTCCACTGTCATCAAGTCAGCTTCATCCCCGGGATGCAACGGTGGTTCAACATATGCAAATCAATAAACGTAATTTGTCACATATACAGAATCAATGACAAAAACCGATTATCTAATAGATGCAGAAAAGGCCTTCGACAAAATTCAACAACCCATCATGCTAAAAAGTCTCAAGAAACTATGTATTGATGGAATGTATGTCAAAGTAATAAGAACTATTTATGACAAACCCACAGCTAATATCATACTGAATGGGCAAAAACTGGAAGCATTCCCTTTGAAAACCTGCACAAGACAAGGATGCCCTCTCTCACCACTCCTATTCAATATAATATTGGAAGTTCTGGCCAGGAAAGTAAGGCAAGAGAAAGAAATAAAGGATATCCAATTAGGAAAAGAGGAAGTCAAATTGTCTCTGTTTGCAGATGACATGATTTTATATATAGAAAACCATATCGTCTCAGCCCAAAATCTCCTTATGCTAATAAGCAACTTCAGCAAAATCTCAGGATACAAAAATCAATGTGCAAAACTCACAAGCATTCCTATACACCAATAATAGACAAACAGAGAGCCAAATCATGAGTGAACTCCCATTCACAATTGCTGCAAAGAGAGTAAAATATCTAGGAATATAACTTACAAGGGATATGAAGGACCTCTTCAAGGAGAACTACAAACCACTGCTCAAGGAAATAAGAGAGGACACAAACAAATGGAAAAACATTCTATGCTCATAGATAGAAAGGATCAATATCGTGAAAATAACCATACTGCCCAAAGTAATTTATAGATTCAGTGCTGTCCTGCTATCCCCATCAAACTACCATTGACTTTCTTCACAGAATTAGAAAAAACTACTTTAAATTTCATACGGAACCAAAAAATAACTCATATAGCCAAGGCAATCCAAAGCAAAAAGAACTAAGCTGGAGGCATCACGCGACCTGACTTCAAACTATACTACAAGGCTACAGTAATCAAAACAGCATGGTACTGTACCAAAACAGATATATAGCTCAACGGAACAGAACAGAGGCCTCAGAAATAACACCACACATCTAAAACCATCTGATCTTTGACAAATCTGACAAAAACAACCAATGGGGAAAGGATTCCTATTTAATAAATTGTGTTGGGAAAACTGGCTAGCCATATGCAGAAAACTGAAACTGGATCCCTTCCTTACACCTTATACAAAAATTAATTCAAGATGGATTAAAGACTTAAATGTAAGACCTAAAACCATAAAAACCCTAGAAGAAAACCTAGGCAATACCATTCAGGACATAGGATGGGCAAAGACTTCATGATTAAAACACCAAAAGCAATGGCAACAAAAGCCAAAATTGACAAATGGGATCTAATTAAACTAAAGAGCTTCTGCACAACAAAAGAAACTATCATCAGAATGAACAGGCAACCTACAGAATGGGAGAAAATTTTTGCAATCTATCCATCTGACAAAGGGCTAATATCCAGAATCTTCAAAGAACTTAAACAAATTTACATGAAAAAAGCAAACAACCCCATCAAAAAGTGGGCAAAGGATATAACAGACACTTCTCAAAAGAATACATTTATGCAGCCAACAAACGAATGAAAAAATGCTCATCATCACTGGTCATTAGAGAAATGCAAATCAAAACCACAATGAGATACCATCTCATGCCAGTTACAATGACGATTATTAAAAAGTCAGGAAACAACAGGTGCTGGAGAAGATGTGGAGAAATAGGAATGCTTTTACACTGTTGGTGGGAGTATAAATTAGTTCAACCATTGTGGAAGACAGTGTGGCGATTCCTCAAGGATCTAGAACTAGAAATAATACTATTTGACCCAGCAATCCCATTACTGGGTATATACCCAAAAGATTATAAATTATTTTACTATAAAGACACATGCACACATCTATTTATTGCCACACTATTCACAATAACAAAGACTTGGCACCAAACCAAATGCCCATCAATGATAGACTGCATAAAGAAAATGTGGCACAGATGCACCATGGAATATTATGCAGCCATAAAAAAGGATGAGCTCATGTCCTTTGCAGGGACATGGATGAAGCTGGAAACCATCACTCTCAGCAAACTAACACAAGAACAGAATACCTGGCATGCATGTTCTCACTCATAAGTGGGGGTTGAACAATGAGAACACATGGACACAGGTAGGGGAACATCACACACTGGGTCTTGTTGGGGGGTGGGGGGTGGGGGGAGGTATAACATTAGGAGAAATACCTAATGTAGGTGATGGGTTGATGGGTGCAGCAAGCCACCATGGCACATGTATACCTATGTAACAAACCTGCACATTCTACACATGTGCCCCAGAACTTAAAGTATAATAAACAAACAAACAAACAAAATTACAGCTTAGAAGTAGTAATTTCCTTTTTTTAAATGGTGGGAAAAAATATACAGAGGGTGTCTGTATAACAGACAGAGGGTGGGAGAAAATATACAGAGGGTGTCTATCCTTTGAGAGTTTGCAACCAAGTGTGATGATGGGAGATATTCATACTATTTATAATGTTAGGTAGAATATTCTATTAATGCCTTAAGAAAGAATTAAAGCAGAGTTGTAAAAGTTTGGAGAGAGATGGTTTTTAATTTGCAAGGATCAGGGAAATGTTCATGAAAGAGGGGACATTTGACCTAGAACTTGGAAAAACGAGTATGTTTTGACAGATAGATTTCAAGGGAAAGAACTCCAGGCAGAGGAAATATTTTGACAATAGTCATGGAGGCAGAAATGTCAAATATATGATAACTAGTTTAATTTGATGGGAGTATAAGACTTGTTAAGATGGTGAAAAAGATAAGATAGGGAAGGATAGTTGGAAATATAGCTTTGAGGATCTTGTACGAGATGATATTTAAGTTCCTTTTCAACAACTTTATGATCCTATAATTCTCTGAATGCCATGACAAGTCACTGGGTTTTATTAAGTAAGCAATTGTGAGTCTCAAAAATATTTTCAGTTGTGACATCTTCATTTGATATTTTATTGATTGATTGATTGATTGAGACAGAGTCTCACTCTGTTGTCCAGGCTGAAGTGCGTGGTGCGATCTTGGCTCACTGGAAGCTTTGCCTCCTGGGTTCATGCCATTCTCTTGCCTCAGCTGCCCGAGTAGCTGGGACTACAGGTGCCCGCCACCATGCCCAGCTAATTTTTTGTATTTTTAGTAGAGACGGGATTTCACCGGGTTAGCCAGGATGGTCTCGTTCTCCTGACCTCGTGATCCGCCCGCCTCGGCCTCCCAAAGTGCTGGGATTACAGGTGTGCGCCACTGCGCCCGGCCCATTTGATATTCTTACAGTGCCATGGAGTGACACAATCAGAACTGTGCTTTGTAAGCACAGATTTTTTTTTTTTTTTTAAAGAAGATTATTTTGGCAGCAATGTATAGTGTTGAATGAAGTGGAAAAGGACTGAAGGTAAAAGTTGGAAGGCTATTGCAATAGTGAAAATTTAGGAAATAGTATAGATTATACTATTAGAAACTAGTATAGATTAGAAATATAGTACAGATTAGAAAATAGTATAGCATATATTAGAAACAAAGACCTGAATTAGAATAGCATCAGTGAAAATAAAGAGTTAGAGGCAAATTTAAGACGAATTTTGGAATTATATTCTACAGGGCTGGGCAATTGATTGAATGTGTGACTATGTTTTGGGAGTAGTGTTAGAGAAGGAGAGCTTAAAGATAATTTCAGAGTTTGGAGGCTGGGGGATTATAAAAAGGTTGAGAACATAATATAGCTAAAGGAGTCATTTGGTGATGCCTATTTAAAGAAGAGGGAAAAGATGAATTCATTTTTAGTTGTATTAAGTTAATGACAAGGAATTCAGGGCATTCAATTAGTTTTGAAATTGGGAATGCAATAAAAGACTGATATTATTTTCTACATGCAAATTCTTGGTGAGGAAGTTTAGGACAAAGTACCAAATGGAACATTATCTCATTTTCAACACATCCATTAATTACAGATCCTGAATGACTCTGTTGTTAATAAGTAGACACTCTCTAATAAAAATAGACTCATAGACACAGAGGCATACACATTCATACAAATACTCCTGTAAAGATAGCTCATAATAGTTACTGTGATGAATTGAGAGTGACCATCTCTGGTACTAGGAAAGAATAAAAAAACTTTAACTTCAGAACTGATTTGGATAAAATGATTCCAGGAAATTCCATTATAAGTACTTCTTTTATTTAAAGTTCATGATCATTCCTTAGGCCCCTTAGGTTGCTTAATTTTCTTATCCTTAACAGTCTCCTTATGAGATATTGAGGGAACAGGAGTTGTGCTATCGTGGGGCCATTTTATCAACTAGTCCTTGAAGGGGGCAGATTGATCTTCCCAAGGACATTATTAATTGATGTCCAACAGTTCCAGAATTTACTTAATTTAGGTGGAGCACAGTTGTTAGGCCATTAACTCTCCAGCTACATTTGTCTTCCATTAATCAAACTGAAATTCAGTTTCTAAGATAGGTTTTGCAAATCTCTTTACCCTCACTCCCTTTCTCTCCTCCTCCTTCCATTTGTGTAAAAAAGTTTATTAAATTCCTGCTCCCTGCCAGACATTATGTGAAATGCTAGTAATGGATTGATGAATAAGCTCCTGTTCATAGTACATGGGGGTAGAATCATATGTGCTCTGATAGAGGAGCACAGAAAAGGGAACTAAATCACACCAGGTTAGGGAGGGGTAAATTAGAAAGGCTTCCTGGAAGTGGTGACATCTGAGCAGAGTTGTGACGATGCATAGGAAGTAGCTAGCCAAGGGATGGGGGTTGTGGGATGAGAAGGTGGGTATTCTATGTGAGGATTAAAGACACATTAAAAGATTTACAAGTAGTCTATATAGCTGGAAAGAGGAGCATATTTGAAGAATTCTAGGAGATAAGATTAGATAAATAGGCAGAAGATAGATAATTGTGAGTTTTGGGTTTACATGAGGACTTTCAATTACTTCTTGAAATCTTTAGAGAGCCATTGTAGCATTTTATGCCATGGATTAACTTGATAAACTTTGTATTTTGTGAAGTTTATTCTGGTACAAGAGTGGAAAGTGTATTTGAGGAAGGCCAAGAAATCTGTTGGAGGCCACTGCTGAAATATGAGAAAGACATGGATGAAAATCTAAACTAAGGTAGCTGAAAAATTGAGAGAAAGGGTCAAATTCAAGAGTCATTGAAAAGATAGGCAGTTTGGGAACTGGAGCCTGATTTGATGGAGTAAGTGACAGACAGGGATAAACTCTCACATATTTGGTTTGGATATCTGCATCTTTAGTTTGTTCATTCACTGGAGGTACAGAAGATCTGGTTTTTGGCAAAAGGTAGAAGTTACCAACTGTGACATGTGCTTGTTGAGGATTGCATTGGTTATTCAAGTAGAAATGTCTATTAGGCAACTCAGTTGAATGTTTTGGGCAAGAGATACAGATTATAGAGTTAGCCTATGAGCTGATGCTGTGGGTATGGATGCCAAACCCCAGAGGTGCTGCATAATGTGAAAGGGCAGAGAATGAGACTGGAGCTTTTGGGAAGACTAGAACCAATTACATGGGAAGATATTTAATTGGTAACCAGAGGAACACATGGAAGAGAAAGATAAACAGGAAGAGTAAGAGGTAGGAGAAAAACCAGAAAAGAGCAATGTAATTAATGGAAACTGAGAGTTTGAAGGAGTTGTCCTTAGTGTCAAATGTGCAAACATGTACATTAAGATCTACAGAATGTTTTTTTTTTTTTTTTTTTTTGAGACAGAGTCTCGCTTAGTCGCCCAGGCTGGAGTGCAGTGGCGCGATCTCGGCTCACTGCAAGCTCCGCCTCCCGGGTTCATGCCATTCTCCTGCCTCAGCCTCCCGAGTAGCTGGGACTACAGGCGCCCGCCGCCTCGCCCGGCTAATTTTTTGCATTTTTAGTAGAGACGGGGTTTCACCGTGTTAGCCAGGATGGTCTCGATCTCCTGACCTCGTGATCCGCCCGCCTCGGCCTCCCAAAGTGCTGGGATTACAGGCTTGAGCCACCGCGCCCGGCCTACAGAATGTTTTGTATTGTATTCGGCATAAAGATATACTCGATGACCTCAGACTTGTACAGTTTCAGTAGAACACTATGGGAAGAGCTGAGTTTGGGACCTAGTATTTTCCAGGTTATAAGGGGAACAGCTAAGTTAGGAATTAAAAATCAATTGGCACTTTGGGAGGTTGAGGTGGGCAGATCAGTTTAGGCCAGGTGTTCGAGTCCAGCCTGGCCAATATGGCGAAACCCTGTGTCTGCTAAAAATACAAAAATTAGCCAGATGTGATGATACATGCTTGTAATCCCAGCTACTTGGGAAGCTGAGGTAGGAGAATCACTTGAACCATGGAGGCGGAGGTTGCAGTGAGCCGAGATCGTGTGACTGTACTCCAGCCTGGGCAGCAGAGTGAGACTTTGTCTCAACAACAACAACAACAACAAATGGTAGAGTGGTAACAGATCTTGGAACCAAAACCAGGTTGGGGGCCAAAATGGGCAGCAAGTGATCTCAGAAGCAGGCAGAGAACAAACAGGAGGCTCATAAAGATTCTGTTGAAATATGATATGATTTTATCTGCCATGCCTCTGGTTAGGATATCTTAAAGGCATTATGCAGCTTCTGCTATCACATTTCTGAGACATATTTTGTATTGACCAGCCATTTCAAAAGCAGGGGGCAAATTGGGCATCCTGAACTGTTATATGCTCCTGGCCATCTGGCATTAAGTAGCTGCACAATGTTCCAACACAGTAAAGCAAAGTGTCAGTGGGAAGAAGAGTTCTTCATCATCTACTACACAGACTCAGAAATCACTAAGTGCTTGACAGGCTGGTAAGTATCCTTTTGATGATGGATTCCAATGCCACTGGAAGTACTTAAAAGCCTCGGAAATGTTTGTCTATTGTGAAAGAAAAACATAGTTGTAACTGGATGTCCTGAGAGGCTTGAAGCTCTTGCATTGCTTTCAGGATGGGCACGCTAAAAATATACATGTACCACATTTTGAGGGATATGAATCCAGTGGCGTTGGCGAGGTAGCTAAGGAAGGTGTTCCTGGACATTTTAATTTGATGAGGGATGGGCAGGAGACAAAGGCTGCTGTGTGTGGGTGTCTGGCTGGACACCACCTGGGCTTATTGTGTTTTCCAGTGAATTACTGATAGCTGACTCTGGTTCTTCTGCTTGGATCATACCTTGTCTTATAAAGTATACTCACCTGGACAGAAATACACTTTGTTAAAACAGACTTGAGTAAAGTATTTCACCCACTCTGATCACCAGAGTGTTTTTTGTAAGAATCTGGAGGCTCTATTCAATCTACTTGTCTATCTATAACAGTTTTGAAGAGTTCTGTAACTCAGTGCTTTATTAAGCAACAAAAGAATTTGTGGACAATGTCTGAATCCCCAATTTGGAAGGAGAACAACTTTAGTTCATATAGTTTAATACCACAAAGTATAAAACTGGACAGTGGTGTTTGATATACATTTTGGGTTTCTTGGTGAAAACTTTTAGTCAGAAAAATTGTTTTTGTTCTGCTCTGTTTTGAATTTTCTAATATTGGACAAATTTAGCTGACCATTCTGTGTCAGCTAAACTTGATCCTCTTCTGTGATCCTCTTCTTTGTGTTACATGCTATTTTTGCTGTGGTCTTTTGCCCAGGGATAAAACTTCCTTGCTTAAAGATCATTTGGTTTTTTTCATTGATACTGTAAAAAATGTTTAACTTATTTTGATTTTCAAAATATTGTTCCCTGCTTTCTTCTTATCCCTGCAATGGGTGGTTGTTGCTGCCCTGTGTCTGCCTCTCCATTATTCTATCCATCTCTGTCCTTGTGGTCCTTGCTTACCTTCCCCATGCAGTGCTCTCTGTCCTGACCTGCATTCTCCTCACTGTAGTAATGAATGGTTAAGAACTAAGGCTTTGGGATGAGAAAGGCTGAAGCATACTTCTAGCACCATCTTTATTTGCTCTGTGGTCTTGGACAAATCACTTGACCTTGATATATTTCAATTTTTTCATCTCTGAGGTGAGATCATAATGATACCTACCTCATAAGTTATTGTAAGGATTAAATAACAAAATGAGACAATATATGCAAAGTGCTTACACAGCACTGGCATGTAGTAAGTGCTTCATCGTGTTTACTGATTCAATTCTGAATACATATGATGTAATATAAGCATGGGAGTGATTGCCCATCACCTTTGCCATGTTCTGTTTGTTAGAAGCAAGTCACAGGTCTCTCCTATACTGAAGGGGAGGGTGTTACAAACGTGTGAATACTAGAAAGTGGGCAATCTTTAGGGGCCACCTTAGGAGTCGTTGACGATGCCCAGATGCTTGATATACTATTATAAGACAATACTGAACCACGGTCTAAATCTTGTTAATTTTATGAGAAAGATATCAAAATATGGTACCACACCTGAAGTTCTTAGAAAAATCTGATTGTAACAGGTAGTACGAGTTGAAGCTGTTTACTTTGTTTTTTTAAAACAGATTTTGTGGTTTTATAGTAGGTGTCTATATTTATAGATTACGTGAGATATTTTGATACAGGCATGCAATGCATATCAATCACATCAGGGTAAATAGGGTCTCTACCATCTCAAGCATTTATCCTTTGTGTTACAAACAATCCAGTAAACTCTTTTAGTTATTTAAAATGCACAATTAAATTATTTTTGACTATACTCACCCTGTTGTGCTATCAAATACTAGGTCTTATTCATTCTTTATAACTATTTTTTGTACCATTAACCATCTCCACTTCCCCCTCCCACCCACTACCCTTCCCAGCCTCTGGTAGCCATCCTTTTATTCTCTGTCTCCGTGTGTTCAATTATTTGAATTTTTAGCTCCACAAATAAGTAAGAACATGCGAAGTTTATCTTTCTGTGCCTGCCTTATTTCACTTAGCATAATGACCTCCAGTTCCATACATGTTGTTGCAGATGACAGGATCTCATTCTTTTTCATGGCTGAATAGTACTCCATTATGTACATGTACCACATTTTCTTTATTCATTCATCTGTTGATGGACACACAGGTTGCTTCCAAATCTTGGCTGTTGTGAATAGTGCTGCAATAAACATGGGAGTGCAAATATCTGGAAGTTACTTCCTTTGAAAAGTCCCCTTGCAGCTAAAAAGCTTAGGAAAAGTCGACATATTTTTAAAAGATTTTTTTGGGAAATAAGGTAAGGGTATTGAGGTCTGAGAAAAGTGAAGAGAGTTTGGGATAGACCAAGTGAAGTGGTTAATATGATACTAGTTGATCAAATTGGAGGGAAAAATTGCTAAGTAACAGTGAACCTCTATCTTAGACTGGTTGGGATGAATTTGTAATGGAACCAACTCACAGTTTTAAGGCTTTATGAAACAATGCTGGGCAGTCTGGAAGCAGGATAAGAAAAAGAGGTAAAGTTTAATCAGGGATAAGGATTGGTAAAACAAGGACAGTGGAAATTTAGAGTGTGGGGAATTCTGAATCTTATTACTATTGCAATTTGGCTTGTCTAGCTGAAAATAGTTAATTTTTTTCAATCTTAAATTACGAACTATTCCAAATATCAGAACAGAATGTAAAATAATGTTATTGGCAACCACCTGTTCCCGATTGTATTTAATAGGTATTAAAATTGCACATATTTCCTTCAAATATTTTTCTTTTTTTGAAAATAAAACTACATATCCTATTTTATCTTTCTTCTTTTTTCCTTTCTTAATGAAGATTTGAGGTTTGCAGTTATTATCATATCTGTTTCACTGGGTCAGTATGTATAATCTTAGAATGCCATTTTGAAAGAAGGGAAGTCTTTAACATACTCATTAACAAGTAGTGCATACATCATAAAGAAGGAGAAGAGAGTTACAACAACCTTTGAGGACAACAGTCAATGCCCAGATGTTTTGTTGCAACATTAATGTACCTGATTTCCGAGTAAGCATTAAAATGCTTTAATATCCAGTTGGCTTAAAATACGAAGGGCAGAAAAACAAATGCACTCTTCTGTGGAGGAGTTAAACTGAAAGGCAAAGGGAGCTCTTGTCTAGCACAAGGTAGAAGAGATAATTGTTCATTAGGGAGTATGAAGTCTATCGTAAGTAAGCACAACCACATTCATTAGCCACTTCCCTGCTTTCTATCTGTAATGGGCATTAAGTTTCTCTGTGCTCAATTAGAATGAATTCTGGCTTTTGCACTACAGGCCCTTTCTTGTGTTTCTAATATTCTGCACTTTGATCTTTTTTCTCTTTGGATTTTCACTAAATTGGTATAAGCTTACTGTAGACTGAATGTTCGTGCCACCTCATTTATATGTTGAAATCCTGACTCCCATGGTAAAAGGAGGTAGGGTCTCTGGGAGGTAATTAGACCATAAGGCTGGAGCCATCATGAATGGAATTAGTGCCCTTACAAGAGACATGAGAGAGTTTGCTCTCTGTCTCTGCTTTCCACTGTGTGAGTTCTCTTCAAGAAGTTATCTGTCTGCAAACCAAGAAGAGGGCCCTCACCAGACCTGAGCCTATCATACTGGCTTTAGACTTCCTAGCCTCTAGACCAGTGAGAAATAAATGTGTGTTGTTTAAGCCACCAAGTGTATGGAAATTTGTTACTGTAATCCAAGCTGACTAAAACAAACAGATTGTAAATTATCTCTTAAGTAATGTACCCAGAATGTATGACAAGTTCTCAGAGAATATACAGATACATAGAAATCAAGCTCTCAGAAAATGTAGAGTATATGTAGAAGTCGAGTTCTCAGAAGATATAGAATGTACTTAGAAAAGCACTCAACCAAACAGAAGACACTTATATAAAAAGATACCTAAAGTATGCTTATAACGATTGATGAGTATTACATTTTGTTACTAAGCATTACCAAAAGCCAGAAATCTAGGATGTCACCAAAATTATTACGTTTGTTGAGTTTTGGAGACAAGTCTAGCACCTTAACTTAATTGAAGGCCTTACCATTTTGACACATAAAGAATCTGTATCTCTAGGTGTCAGGATCATCTCCAGATTTAACCCTAGGGTCAGCTCAGTCAAAACCACATACTTTGGTCTTGTTTTCTGGGGAGCAAATATTCTAATCTTCCCTCTTACAGCTTATAGGTGGTTAAATGCCTCTAATAAGCAAACCACCATAAAAAAGAGTGCATGTGGGAAAGAGAGTGAGTATGTAAATCTGGGGAACTGTGAGGGGTGCGAGTAGCTGGGAATGGGTTACAAATGCACTTATAGTATTATATAATGGAAGTTCCAAATTCATTCAATTTAAACCACATACATACTGACTGACTTCTTTGTGCCAGATACTCTGAAGAGGAAAGGCAAATATGTGAAAATTGTTACTTTTATGGTATTAATGCAGATTGATGAAACCCTGTGAGAGGATAGGGAACTTCCTTCTTGTGGTGGCGGGGCTTGATTCAGTAGGTGATAGGCTAGATTCTTTGGAGTATGATTATGCCTTTGAGAGACCTATAGAGCCTCTTTATAATTGATTAGGTAAAGAAACTTATTTGTTAGGTATGTAAGAAACTTATTTAACATATTGAGATACTCCTTAGAGATTTTTTCTGGAGGTCAGCTCTGGGAAGGCTATATAACATTGAAGCAAATGCTATAGCCTGGGGGAATTTCAGCAGAATCTGACATACTCACATTTTGATATCATCTGTTCAACAGGAAGAGAAGGAAAAAGGCTCTCAATTCAAGTTTTCCTCTAGTATTTGTAAGATTCAAGTTTGAGAGGCCGGGTGCAGTGGCTCATGCCTGTAATCCCAGCACTTTGGGAGGCTGAGGCGGGTGGATCACCTGAGGTCAGGAGTTCGAGACCAGCCTGACCAACACGGATAAACCCCGTCTCTACTAAAAATACAAAATTAGCCGGGCATGGTGGCGCATGCATGCCTGTAATCCCAGCTACTTGGGAGGCTGAGGCAGGAGAATCACTTGAACCCAGGAGGCAGAGGTTGCAGTGAGCCAAGATCAGCCTGAGCAATAAGACTGAAACTCTGTCACAAAAAAAAAAAAAAAAAAAAAAAAGAGATTCAAGTTTAAGAGTGTCTTCCAGCATACGATTTCAGATTAGCTGAATGAAGGTGACATTGGACTCTGTTGAGGTTCTCATTCACATCTCATAGTGCTGAAACAATCAGACAGAGTCTTCCTTTGGTAAGGAAAGTAGCTAAAGCCAGGATAACTAGACATTATACCCATTTAGGACTCAAATGAAGACTCCAGATGGAAACTACACATAATTATATAGACAAGTATAGTTTCTGAGAGGTAGAAATATATACTTTTCATCTCTTGCATCATTCTATTCTCAAAGCATTTATTACACTCTTATGTGTGAGTCATGGTTCTGAGCATTAAGGATACAAAGACAAATAAACCATCACTCGTGGTCCCCACTCCAAGAGCAGTTACAGCGAAGTAATTAATGCTGTAACAGAGGAATAAACAAGATGCTGAGGAGCATGAGAGGAAGCACATAACTTATCCTGAAAGGTTATAAGAGGCTTCTCAAAGATGGTAACATTTTTTTTTTTTTTTTAACAGGGTCTTACTCTGTTGCCCAGGCTGGAGTGTGGTGGCACAATCATGGCTTACTGCAGCCTTGACCTCCCTGGCTCAAGTGATTCTCCCTTCTCAGCCTCCTGAGTATCTGGGACTACAGGCATGCACCACCATACCCAGCTCGTTTTTGTATTTTTTGTAGAGACAGGATTTCACCATGTTGCCCAGGCTGGACTTGAACTCCTGGACTCAAAGAATCTTTCAGCCTCTGCCTCTCGAAGTGCTGGGGATTATGATTAGATTCTTGAAGAATGAGTTCGTTTTCCAGGGTAATAAGAAGAAGCACTACAGACTAGGAGACAGCAGTCAAGAAAAGGCAGAAAAATGTGAAGTAACCAGGAGGCCAGGATATATGCACATACAACTTTTAAAGGTAGGCAGGAGCAGAAATTCTGAAAAGACTTGTATGTCTTACTTTGGATTTTGGACTTTAACCCATAGACATTGGGGTTCTTCAAAGGGCTTGACTTCAAAAGGTTGGAGAATGGAGGGTGGAGAAGGTGGGTGATAGCAGGGTCAAGGCTACCAGTTGCAAATTTATTGTAGTCATTTTGATGAGAAATAACTGGAGCCTGGGACTGAGGAGAGGAACAGGGGGTTACTCTCAGCTTTCTAACTTTGTGTATCATCGTTTCATTAATCCAAAGAGAAGAAGCCAGGTTTGGGGAAGGGAACAATGGGTTCAGTTTTCAGCCTCTTGAATTAGAATTTTGTTGGAACGTTTGGGTGGAGATTACCATGAAGCAGTGGGCAAAGTAAGCTTAGGTTCAGGAAAGAGATTCAGTTTGGAGATGATAGGTTTTGGTATCATCAGTGTAAAGAAGTTTTCAGAGGCACAAATGTGACTAAGATTGCTCAGGATGAGTGTGTCCAATCAGAGGAGAAGAGCAAAGGCCAAGCCAGAGAATCCCAGCAATTAAGGTGGTAAGGAGAGGACTCATTAAACACAATTGAAGAATGTTGGGAGAAATACAAGGAAAATCAGAAGTGGTTTCAGGGAAAAAAATGTGCAGATAATTTCAAGAAGGAGGTACTGGTTAACACTATCAAAGCCTATTGAGTGACCACGTTTGAAAATGACACTGTAGGCCGGGCGTGGGGGTGGCTCACGCCTGTAATCCCAGCACTTGGGGAGGCCGAGACAGGTGGATCACAAGGTCAAGATATCAAGACCATCCTGGCCAACATGGTGAAACCCCCATCTCTACTAAAAATACAAAAATTAGCTGGGTGTGGTGGCATGCCCCTATAGTCCCAGCTACTAGGGAGGCTGAGGCAGGAGAATCGCTTGAACCCAGGGGGTGAAGGTTGTAGTAAGCCAAGATGGTGCCACTACACTCCAACTTGGTAACAGAGAGAAATTCTGTCTAGAAAAAAAAAAAAAAAAAGAAAGAAAAAGAAAATGACCGTGTGTTAGGCCATTGCAGGTCAAGAAGAGAGCAAGAACAATTTTATTGGAATGACAAAAGTCGAATAACAGTGGGTTAATGACAAAAATGGAGGATAGGAAGTAGAGTCATCAAATGTTCATTTTGATTTCAAGAAGGTTTACTTGAAGGCAAGATAAAAGAGAGAGATTTGTAACTTGAAGACCCTGAAGAACTTAGGAATTATACTTTTGAAAGCAGTAGTAGAAATTTGATATTTAGGAGAGTTTAAGAACCTGGGCTAGTACACTGAGCTAGGTTAAAAAAAGAAGAAAGGCTTTTACCTTCTTTTTTGGGTGTTAGTATAAAAGTATTTTAAAATGAGCTGTGACTTCAAAATGTCTAAACCTGCCTACAAGTGGCTTCAGAAACTGTTGAGACAAGGGGCGATTTAGGAACGAATCCCCACCACTGCAGCATGCAGTGTGGCTAGATGTCTGAGATGATGAAGTTTAAATAATGGCAAAGAAAGTTGAAAAGCTTTCAGCATCTTTGCTGACTCCAAGAAGTAAAAACAAGCTGCCTTCCAGCAAACACATTTTCCCTTCTGAAATTCTGTCAAATAAATTCAGAAGGACATGAAAAAACAATGGAAATGTATCTTGTAACATGTGCTGATGTGGTCATACAGCCCCTGTTTCACAGATTGTGCACGATGAATTTCAACACTATATCTGATTTCTCTGGCGTGTACATTGTGTAAAAGAGCTTGCACAGGTACAACTTTGTAGTAATCAGGGAACTTGTGAAGGCATTGCCCAAAAATGAGACTACAGATACTATAAGCAAGAATAAATCTTTTCCTCAAAAATGCAGGTACTGCATAATAACATTCAAGGAAAATTGCATATTTTGAGGCACTCTACACTTTCAGTCTTACCAATGACAAGAAATGCAGCCTAGGTTTAGCATTTCTTCTGGAGTATCGCAGTCTTAGCTAGCTTTGAATGGGCTTATTTTTCAAGAACCGAAGTGGTAGCTCATCACATATTTCTCAGCTTCTGAAATGATTGGTATTCCTCTCCTATCTAGCAGCTGTTGGAGGGTTTTTTATTTAACCAGTGAAGAGTTCCAAAATAGAAGTGTTGTCCTGGATGTATTTTAAAAACACACATTTCAGGCCTTTCCTCTTTAACTTGAAGTAGCAGATAAAAATCCCAAAGTGAAAGTGACAAGATAACATTGTGACATTGACTCAGAAAGGCATAAGGAATCTATAGATGCCGCTGCATGTCAACAACCAAGGCAAACACTGCGACTGTCATACCAAACATCCCGAAGCTATGTAGATTTAGTCAAAACCTTGCTTCACGGCAATGCTTACGGAATTGAGAATTCCGGGTAACTAAATTGTCTAGTTATTAGGTGGCTAAATAGAATACTCCTTTTATTTGAATTTTTGTTGCCACAGAGTTGTACAAATGTGTTACCATATTCTATTAATTTAGTGCTCTTCCTAATGGTGTGAAAGCTAGGTTTGATTTTGAACTGTTTCTGTTGAAGGTGGGGAGGTAGTTTTTTTTTTTTAATTTTCTTTTTAGGGTCTGTGCAGAGGAGAAAGACTATGGCTGGTGGTTACTAGCTATTTCCTGTTCTCGATCTTAACATTGGTCTGTTTATTCTATTCTCAGGCACCTTCTGTCCATCGCTCTGTCAAGGGTACGTAATATTTAATTTTTTCTCAATCTATTATTTAATCCTCATAAATTTGATATGGGTTGGGTACTGCTGCTGCTAAAATGATACAGAATTTACAAGTAATCTGTAACCTAATGGGAGAAGAAACAGCTTCTGCTGAAAAGCAAAACTGCCTGGGATTGAATCCTGGTTCTACTGCTTGCTAGCTGTATGATCTGGAGTAAGAACTAAATATATTTGTTTCTCAATTTTCTCCTGGTAAAATGGAGATAATATTAATACCTACCTCAAAGGGTTTCTTTTAGTATCCCTAAAGTACTTACATCAGGGTTTAGTACAAAGTACACTCCACTCAAGCATTAGCAGTGATCCTTATCACCTTATATCCTTATTCATGGTTAGACCACAAAGTGCCTCTGCAAACCTGTGTGCCCTGAGAGAGGATGGGAATTTTCCCCAGAGAGCGTGGTCTTCAATTTCCAGGGTCTGGAAAGAGCCATTTCCCCTGAGTTGGGTGCTGCCTGGCCTTTTATGTTCGAATATTCTTACATTGGGTTTATATCTTCTAGTGCAGGAGACAATGTGCTAAAAAAATTAAAACAGAAGAAACACAAAAGAACCCTGATATAGATTGTTGTCATTTGCCTCTCTATAGCCTTAACATTTAGAAAACAATTTCTGGTTACCAAATAATGGTAAATTGAGGGTTTCAATGGTTTAACCAAGATTTTCTCTAATATGTTACTCTAGAAGACAGTGAGCAATTACATCAATTAAAAAACATAAAGTAAACCGAAATATAATGAGAAAAGGCAATTTATTAGTGCTTTCCCCGTGCTTTGGAGTATAACTTGATGTATGCGGAGAATAGCAATCAGTTTGGCTTTCCCCTCTCCAAGGGTAGACAGTAACTGGAGGATTCTTTTGATCATTTTATTCATTTTGTGTTAAAACTGTAGTGCTTCTAATTTATAGACATATTGTGAATGTCAAGGAAATGTCACCCAAATCATTGAAATACAGTGAAATTCATCTATTATATTTAAGTAACAGGTTGCCCTAGGCTCCAAGGGAAGCAAGCTTAAATGGAACTGGGATTTTGACTGTTCAATTTTAGCACTTTAAAGACACAGAATAATCAAGGTGAATTTCTTAAAGGTAGAGGCTTCGAGGATAGGTAACTGTGAAGTATTTCCGGAAAAACCATTAAATGGCAGATTGGCATACAGCTACATTTCAGGCCCTGATTTGTTTTGTTTGATGTGAACCTTTTTTTTTTTCTTTAAATTAAATCCCAAATCTTATAATGGAGATATTTAAATGAACCCTCTTGGTCACTGGCATCTATTTCAGCATCCCTCTGAGAAATTCAATGGTCGGTTGTAAAAATTGTTTTATGTTTCTGTCAATACCTAAGGAAAAATTTGATTATTCTCCAGATTTTTCCCAATCCTGTAGCTAAATTGGATTATTTGCTGAATTAGCCTTTACTTTCCAGTGCCATGACAGTGTCTCAGTTGCAAACCTTACATTATCAACTGACAAGAATACACAATATTTATCTTCCTAGGGAAGCAGCATGGGAGCTTTGCCTTTGGGCTTGTATAGATCCACATTCCACCTCTGCTTTCGCTGCTTAGTAATCAGGTGACCTTCTGCAAGTTACAGGATTTCTGTAGTTTTCACCTCTTTGTGAGTGAAGTGGGGATACTAAAGGTGACTTTGCGTGGGTTTGGGTAAGGATGAGATGAGACAGTGCACGTGGAAGCTCTGGCTCCTAAGTAGGTTCTCAGTGGATATCCTTCACCTTGCAACCTCTCATCCCCCAAATCATTGTTTATTTACTGAGGAAACATAGAACCAATTGCATGTTTAGACTCAGGATCTTTTGTGGTGGGAATCCAAAACAACGCACCATAAATATATCTGTATTAGGCTCAACCAGAGAGGCAGAACCAGCAGGAAGTTGATCACAAGGAATTGGTTTTCATAGTGGTGAAGGCTGGCTAGACAAGTCTGAAATCCATAGGGCCAGTGACAGGAAGGGCAGTGGCTGAGGCCGCTGCCCACAAGTGGAATTTCTTCTTCTTTGAGGAGTCCTCAGCTCCGCTTTTAAGGCCTTTTAACTGATTGAATCAAGACTACTCAGATTATCTAGGATAACATCCCTTAAACTGCTTCTGGACATTAATCACATCTACAAAATGATTTTCACAGAAACACCTAGATTAGTGTTTGATTGAATACCTAGGGACTGTAACCCAGTCAAAGTGACACACCAAGGAGACCATCACGTCATTCCTTTGGCCTCTCTGGATCCTTTTGTTCATAGAAACCAGTAACTTTTGAAGAGAAGTTACTGTTATTGTAGTAAAACAAGAGACTCAGTTTTTTTCAAACTGCAGACAAATAATAAGGAAAATTTGTGGTTTCATTAGCAGAGACCAGATGTGAAGAGTCACAATAAAATAAATGTTTCATTTTCTGTTACTCTCAGAAATTGTTTAATTTTTAATTTGTAATGGATTTATAGTCAGTCTCACCCACTGGGATAGAAGCTCTGTGAGGGCAGGGGATTTGTTGTGCTCACTCCTGAATCATCAACCATGTTTGGAGTAAAATAAACATCAGTAGAATGAGTCTATAAATAGCTACTTCCAAAGAAGAGGTGAATAGGCTGGGTGCAGTGGCTCATGCCTGTAATCTCAACACTTTGGGAGGCTGAGGTGGGCAGATCACTTGAGGCCAGGAGTGTAAGACCAGCCTGGCCAACATGGCAAAACCCCGTCTCTACTAAAAATACAAAAATCAGCTGGGTGTGGTGACACACACCTGTAGTCCCAGCTACTCAGGAGGCTAAGGTGGGAGAATCGCTTGAACCCAGGAGGTGGAGGTTGCAGTCAGCCAAGATCATGCCACTGCACTGCATCCTGGGCAACAGAGCAAGACTCTGTCTCAAAACAAAAAACAACAAAGAGTTCAATTGCATTTTTTTGTCTGAATAAAGAGTTTTCTATTATGTTTATCTGGCTCATTTTTGGCTTCAATTGTATGCTGCACCAAGACTCAAGGCCAAGGATAGCAAATTCCTCTAGAAAAAAATTATATTCCTGCATTTTCTCCACTGAGAACAAGCCCTGTTATTAAAGATGAGAGTAAAAATTTATTGATATCTTTAAGATTTTGTACTCACTCCTTTATCCTCAACATTTTCCTAGAAAAATACACGTAATATTTAAAAAAATTATGGATTCTTTGATACATAAAAGGTTATATGTAACATATATGTAAGTTATGAAGTATAATAACCATACAAATACTTATGCACTCACCAACCTACCAATACTGTTGAAAATGCTGCTCTGCTCCATCTCCTCTCCCCACCCGTTACCTGCCTTCAGAAATCACCAGTGTCCTGAATTTTGTATTTATCATTTGCTGGTGTTCTTTATAGTTCTACCAGACATGCATGTATCCCTAAACAATATGCTATTTCATTTTGCCTCTTTTTTTTTTTTTTTTTTTTTTTTTTTGAGAGGGTCTCACTCTGTCACCCAGGCTGGAGTGCAGTGGCACAATCTTGGCTCACTGCAACCTCCACCTCCTGGGTTCAAGGTATTCTCCCTCCTCAGCCTCCTGAGTAGGTGGGTCTACAGGTGCCTACCACCACACTCGACTAATTTTTGTATTTTCAGTAGAGATGGGGTTTCACCATGTTGGCCAGGCTGGGCTTGAACTCCTGACCTCAAATGATCCACCCAGCTCGGCCTCCCAAAATGCTGGGATTACAGGTGTGAACCAACTTGCCCGACCTCATTTTGCTTCTTTTTAACTGTATATAAATGGCACCACAATATATATTTTGTTCACTTGACCTGCTTTTCTTACTTATGCTTCTGAGATCCATCCAGTGGATATGTATAACCATAATTCTTATTGCCATAGAATATTTCCTTGCATGATTTAACAATTTATTATTCATTATTCTATCAAGGGCCATTCTCCCCAACTTTTTCCTATTATAAACAAAGTTGCTTTGAATAGGATTGTACATATATCCTAAAGAATATGTGTGGGAAATGGATCTTAAAGGTTATCTAATTTAACCCTTCATTTATGGGTAAATGGAGGCTCAGTGCCTCCAGTCAGTAGTGAGATTAGAGATGAGTTCCCTCTCATCCACAGTGATTTTCATCATTCTGTGCCATCTCCATATGACTATGTCGAAGTTTGTATTTAGGAAAATATTTAGTTTCACTTTATAATGGTTGGTAAGGATTTGGCTAATTATAGTCTCCTTTGAGTATGTGTGTGTTTTGATTACTTTAAGGGGAAAGGAAAGCCAGTTCAAGTCCAGTACCTGTGAGAGACAGAGGAAAGGGAGACTCAAGGAGCTGGCCTGGGATAAGGAGCAAATCTGAGGCCCTTGGCAAGCCCACTGCTGATCAAGTTTCTTAACTTTGTATGTACTGATCCTTGAATACGCAGGTTTGAACTAGACAGGTACCACATTTTTTCCAATAAGTACTTTTAGTCTCTTTCTCATCAGGGGATTCTGCATCTGCAACCAAAGGCATTGCAGATCAAAAGTACGGTATTTGAGGGATCCAAAACCCACAGATATGGAGGGTTGACTTTTCGTATGTGCAGTGCTGCAGGGCTGGCTGTGTGACTTGAGTATATGTAGATTTTGGTATCTGCAGGGGTCCTGGAACCAATTCCCTGCAGATACTGAGGGTCAGCTGTAGAAAAGTACATACATCATGTATATAGAAAAGTGCATATATAACATATACGCAGCTTGTTGAATTTTTACAAAGTGAACAAACCCATGTAACAAGCACACACTTAGGCAGAAAACAATCAGCACCCCGGGAGCACCCCTCACCTCTTTCCAGTGACTACAGGCACTCCTTCTTTTCCTCAGCCTCTGAGCCTACTCCCTCACCCATTGCCCAGGCAAGGCCCTTTGTATTTCTTCACATTTTGTAGTGATGCTGCTGTAATGGTGTGGCTAAATATTGGTCATGAAGGAAAAAGATGAGTTAAATCTTAGTGCTAATATTTTCTCCTCATGTGAATTGAGTCTTTTTAACTCTCTGGCCTCAGTTGCCTTATCTGTAACATCGAGATAATAAGGAATTGTTGAATTGGCAAAAGTTTAAGTGAGCTAAGACAAGCAGACCCTTCTCTTATAGATCTTGGCACCACAGAGTAGTTGCTCGGTAAATGTTGGGCCCTGAAAACTGATTGTTTCTTTATGAGTTGAGGACATCTATGTCATGGGACATCTAAACTGTACCCCATAATGTCAAGTGGCTTTTGACATTAACCTTCCTATGCACATGTTCTCTTGCCATTGTTGCCACAATCCCTTTTCTCAGGCATTTTTCTGTTCTAGGAACAAGATTTCTCAAGCCACCTTTCATCCTGAGTGAAGTACGACTGGAATTCCATTATGTAGTCTAGTCTCACCCCGCCAGTTCTGGTTTGCTGGCCTTATTGTTAGTTGGATATGAGCTTTGATAAAATTCTTATTGTGGACTTGAAGAAAGCAGCAGTGTAGATCAATGGCTTCTCTCATATTTATGCTTCAGACTTGAAGCTTGTTTCAAGTTTCAACACTAGACACCATTGGAATGCAGTGCCACTCTCTGAATAGTTTCCATTCTGGGCCCTGCTCTTCAGCACTGAATGAAGGTCAATATTTCTATCTTTATTAAGAGCTAATGGCAGGTGCTCAATAGGGAAAAATATAATGCCATTGTCGACTTCTGCAATTGGATATAGGTGGTAAAATCTTCATGTTTTTAAAATCATTCCCATATTTAGAATAAAGAACTATTCATTTTGTATATTTTGTCATACAATTTTTATCTTTTTCTTTATTTACTGAAATCGTTAGAGTGGCTAGATGTGCACCAAATGTATATTTTATAATTCATTATTTTCCTGATAAGAGGAAGAAACATTTTTTTTTTCTCTTGCCATGGTTTTATTTTCTATGCAGTATAAGCACATTTTAAATTGTGTCATGAATTTCAGTGCCCATTAATTTGAGGAATAGGCCATGTTTGTGACTTTCATGAGGCTGTGAAAATTTCAACGTTTGCTTAGATTCACTTGTAAATACAAATTAGTGCAGAGTAATAAAGTATGAAAAATGTGATTGGAGAGGGGAAGGTGAAGACATTTCCAGTTATTGTTTGTGTACTTTGTATGTGTGTGTTACTGTGCTTTTACCTTTGTTATATTATTTAATGTTACCATGCCAAAGTAAAGGCACCAGGAACATCAAATGCCCCTGTGGTGGCATCAAGGTGGTGGTATCTCTCTATTGGGTATCTTTAGAGTTTCCAGGTACCAAATTTAGGTTTCTCCAGGGGAACAACAGATTGATCAGCCACATTTTCTGAAAAACTCACATGTTTCAGGTTTATCCTTTATTTTTCACTAAAGACTTATAAGGCTTATATTTTATTACATTAAAAATGAGAAGTAAAAGAGAGAGGATCAAATGATTTGTTTGAATTTACTGAGGACAGAATGTCCTTAGAGTGCTGTAGAAGGTTAACATGTTCTGGTTTTTGATTGTTTATAAATATGACTATTTATTGAGCTCCTACTTTGTGCCAGGCCCCTGCCATATGCTGGAGATGCAATAGTGAACAAGATATGGTCTGCCCATGAGATCATAGCCTAGTGAGAAGGCCAGATATGAAAGCACAGTCACAATCCAAAGATGGTAGTGGTGAAGTGGAGACACAGCTAAGTACTGTAATATCTTAGCTGTGAGAATGAGCAACATCAGGATCCTAGTTTACTTGTGGGGTAAGGGGCATCAGGGGTCTTCCCAGTGGAAGATAAATACAAGTTTTCCAGATAAATGAGTGGAAGAGGATTATAAACCAGCAAGTACAGAGACATGGCGTAGTTCAGTGAAATGCAGGAGTTGATGCTTCAGGTGTTTTGCTCAGATCATTTTAATAGCATTCAATCAGACACTGGTGGTGTATCATGTAACTCCTATAATACATCTCATAGGAGTATAAAATCCTGAGAGTCCAACCTCTGTAACGTTGCTTCATGTCCGTTCCCTCTGCTCTTCCTCCATTACTAGTGTTTATATCCTCGTCTCCTACCTGGACCATTGCAGTTGTCTTCTAAATCATCTTGCTGCCTTCAGTCTTGACTGCCTTGAATCTATTTTCCATATTGCTGCCAAAGTGATCCTTCTATACTCAATTATGCTCTTTTTTCTGTGTTTAGAATCCTGCAGTGCTTTCCAATGGCAATAACATTAATCTAGACACTTTTTGCATGGTATAGAAAACTCCCATGATTTGGCTCCTGTTTGAAAAGTTTTTAATATCTATGTTTATCTTGAAAGTAAGCCTGAGGTTTCTGGGGCAGAGATGAAAGTTATTAACCCTGCATGTTGGGGGATGGGAGAGTCTGCACTGCAAAAAAAGAAATCCTGAAATTGTGAATCTGGGGTCATATATAGGTTACAGACTGCCCTTTCTGACTTTTTTTTGTTTGTTTGTTTGTTTTTGTTTAGCTCCCACTTATAAGTGAGAACACACAGTGCTTGATTTTCTGTTCCTGTGTTAGTTTGCTGAGGATAATGGCTTCTGGCCCCATCCATGTCCTACAAAGCACATGACCTCATTCCTCTTTTATGGCTGCATAGTATTCCATGGTGTATATGTGCCACATTTTCTTTATCCATTCTATCACTAATGGACATTTGGGTTGATTCCATATCTTTTCTATTGTGAATAGTGCTGCAATAAACATATGCATGCATTTATTTTTATAATAGAATGATTCATATTCCTTTGGGTATATACCCGGTAATGGGATTGGTGGGTCAAATTGCATTTCTGGTTCTAGATCCCTGAGGAATCACCACACTCTTCCACAATGGTTGAACTAATTTACATTCCCACCAACAGTGTAAAAGTGTTCCTGTTTCTCTGCAGCATCACCAGCACTGTTGTTTCTTGACTTTTTAATAATCACCATTCTGACTTGCATGAGATGGTATCTCATTGTGGTTTTGCATTTCTCTAATGATTAACGATATTGAGCTTTTTTCCTGTTTGTTTGCTGCATAAATGTCTTCTTTTGAGAAGTGTCTGTTCATGTCCTTTGCCCACTTTTTGGTGGGGTCGTTTGTTTTTTCCTTGTAAATTTGTTTAAGTTCCTTGTAGATTCTGGATATTAGACCCTTGTCAGATGGATTGATTGCAAACATTTTCTCCCATTCTATAGGTTGTCTGTTCACTCTGATGATAGTTTCCTTTGCTCTGCAGAAGCTCTTTAGTTTAATTAGATCCCATTTGTCAATTTTGTCTTTGGTTGCAATTGCTTTTGATGTTTTAATCATCATGAAATCATTGCCTGTGCCTATATCCTGAATGGTATTGCCTAGATTTTCTTGTAGGGTTTTTATAATTTTGGGTTTTACATTTAAGCCTTTAATCCATCTTGAGTTAATTTTTGTATAAGGTGTAAGGAAGGGATCCAGTTTCAATTTTCTGCATATAGCTAGCCAGTTTTCCCAGCACCATTTGTTAAATAGGGAATCCTTTCCCCATTGCTTGTTTTTCTCAGGTTTGTCGAAGATCAGATGGTTGTAGATGTGTGGTCTTATTTCTGAGATTTCTATACTGTTCCATTGCTGTATGTGTCTGTTTTGGTACCAGTACCATGCTGTTTTGGTTACTGTAGTCTTGTTGTGAAGTTTGAAGTTGGGTAGCATGATGCCTCCTTTGTCTTTTTGCTTAAGAGTGTCTTGGCTATGTGGGCTCTTTTTTGGTTCTATATGAATTTTAAAGTAATTTTTTCTTATTCTGTGAAGAATGTCAATGGTAGTTTAATGGGAATAGCTTTCAATCTATAAATTACTTTGGGTAGTATGGCCATTTTCACAATATTGATTCTTCCTATCTATGAGCATGGAATATTTTCATTTGTTTGTGTCCTCTCTTATTTCCTTGAGCAGTGGTTTGTAGCTCTCCTTGAAGAGGTCCTTCACATCCCTTGTTAGCTGTATTCCTAGGTATTTTATTCTCTTTGTAGCAATTGTGGAGGTTCATTCATGATTTGGCTCTCTGCTTGTCTATTGTTGGTTTATAGGAATGCTTGTGATTTTTGCACATTGATTTTCTATCCTGAGGCTTTACTGAAGTTGTTTATCCGCTTAAGGAGCTTTTGGGCTGAGGTGATTGCATTTTCTGGATACAGGATCATGTCGTCTGTAAACAGATACAGTTTGACTTCCTTTTTTTCCTATTTCAATACCCTTTATTTCTTTCTCTTGCCTAATTGTCCTGGTCAGAACTTCTTATACTACGTTGAATAGGAGTGATGAGAGAGGGCATCCTTGTCTTGTGCCAGTTTTGAAGGGGAATGCTTCCAGCTTTTGCCCATTTATTATGGTGTTGGCTGTGGGTTTGTCATAAATGGCTCTTATTATTTTGAGATATGTCCCATCAATACTTAATTTATTGAGAGTTTTTAATATGAAGGGATGTTGAATTTTGTTGAAGGCCTTTTCTGCCTCTATTAAGATAATCATGTTGTTTTTGTCTTTAGTTCTGTTTATGTGATGAATTACATTTATTGATTTGTGGATGTTGAACCAACCTTGCATCCCAGGGGTGAAGCCGACTTGATTGTGGTGGATAAACTTTTTGATGTGCTGCTGCATTTGTTTTGCCAGTATTTTATTGAGGATTTTTGCATCGATGTTCATCAGGGATACTGGCTTGAGGTTTTCTTTCTTTGTTGTATCTCTGCCAGATTTTGGTATCAGGATGATGCTGGCCTCATAAAATGAGTTAGGGAGAGATTCCTCCTTTTCGATTGTTTGGAATAGTTTCAGAAAGAATAATACCAGCTCCTCATTCTACCTCTGGTATAATTCAGCTGTTAATTCCTTCTGGTCCTGGGCTTTTCTTGGTTGGTAGGCTATTTATTACTGCCTCCATCTGACTTTGAGAGAGAGAGAGAGAGAGAGAGAGAGAAACCTTTTATTGCATTGTCTTTTACAATCCTTTGGAATGTAAAGAATTGGCTCTAAGGAGTTTCATCCATATATACACTTAAGGAAATAAGTCTCTAAGTCTTTCTAGAGGTCTCTGGCTATTCAGTCACCTTTTAACTTCTAAAACTTGCCCCTCAACCCAGGTTCCAGTTTTCTCTAGTCAGAAAATTAAAATACTTTCCCTCTAGTTTCACACTGCTTGCCTTTCCAGGCTCAACCCCCGTGGCTTCCCTGCTGAAACGCTGTGCTCCACTGCTGCTGAACTACTTGCAGTTTTCCATTACAGGGAAGGAAAAATATCTTCCTTCTATCCATCTTGGGTTCATTGGCTGATTAACAAGAACAAACAAAAGTTTATTAACATGTATTCCTCATGTATACATGGGAGATAACCAGGAAAAAATGAGTAAATATCCAAGAAGTGGTTTAGAATCAGGGTTTAAATACTATTCCCAACTGAAACAAGAGAGAAGGATGTAGGGGAGGTGAGTTCCGGAGCGGGACCCCTGGAAAAGTACTGTTACAAAAGTAAGGTTTTGTTAATGCTGATTTTTGTTAATGCCTTCTCCATTGATGAGTCTCTAATGATTTAGTCATACTTCTCTTTATGGTATAGAGAGGGAGACACCGTTACGCATGGAGATTTCCTTTATTGATGTAAAATTCTCTTACGAAAAGGTAACTTCTACTCTTTTTTCAGAGCTTCTCCTGTGTCTGCTGTTTCTCAAAATCTTACACTAAAGAGGCATATTTTGGTGTAGCACGTTCTGGTTTCCTGCACCATACTATGTATTTTGGGCCCTTATACATTTGTTTGTTGTTTGTTTCAATATTGCCTCATTAATTTTTTGGCGTACTATTTCTATTCAGGCAAAATTTACGTACAGTAAAATGCACTGAGCTTAATTGCAATTTGGTGAGTTTTGATAAATGTGTACGCCTCTGTAATACCACCTCAATCAAGCTTTAGAACGTTTTTATCACATCAGAAGGTTCTCCTGTATCCTCTTCCAGTCAAAATTACTGTTCTGATTTCCATCACCACTGATTAGTTTTGCTTGTTCCTGAGCTTTGCATACTTGGGATCATATAGTACTTACCCTTTCATGTGTGGCTTCTTTTTTTTTTATTTTTTTTTGAGATGGAGTCTCGCTCTGTCGCCCAGGCTGGAGTGCAGTGGCGCCATCTCAGCTCACTGCAAGCTCCCCCTCCCGGGTTCACACCATTCTCTTGCCTCAGCCTCCTGAGTAGCTGGGACTACAGGCGCCCTTCACTACGCCCGGCTAATTTGTTTGTATTCTTAGTAGAGATGGGGATTCACCATGTTGGCCAGGATGGTCTCCATCTCCTGATCTTGTGATCCACCTGCCTCAGCCTCCCAAAGTGCTGGGATTACAGGTGTGAACCACCGCGCCCGGCCATTTTTTAAAATTTCTTTTAGGTAAATACCTAGGGGAGAATTTCTGGGTTGTAGATGCAGTGTATGATTAACTACATATGAAACTGCCAAACAGTTTTCCAAAGTGGTTGTACCTTAAGGTTCCTGCTTTTTGCACGTGTTGCTTTCTCTGCTTGGAGTGTCCTTCTGACCCTTCTTGTAATACGGACAGGAGGCAGTGGGGCAGAGTCCCTGGTGAGGGCTTCACCCTGAAGCCTGGACCTGCGGCCCTAAATGAGAATAGGCATTCCTGTTTTCCTGCTCAAATGTTGCTTTTTGGCCTGCCCTGCCCATCCCTCCACCCCTGCCCTCACCCTCCGCCATCCTTTGCCCATATAAACCTCATATCTCAGCTGGCAGAGAGACAAGTGGCTGAGTGTTGAGAGGAGAAGCAACTGAGCATTGGAGACTATGGATAGGCGCAGCTTAACTTCAGACAGCACGACTTCGGAGAGGATCCTGGCCGGAGATGGCTGGGCTTCAGGGAAAGATTACCTTCTTCCCGCACCATCTCCTTTCCAGCTCCGCTTCTGCTAAGAGCTGCCTCCATCACTCAGTAAAACCTCCGCATTCACCATCCTTCAAGTCCATATGACCTGATTGTTCCTGGACACTGGACAAGAACCTGCATACCAAGAGGACAGGGTGTATGACACCCTGACTCTCTACTGAGCTGGTTAACACTTAGCCATCAGTGGATGGCAAAGGCTAAAAGGGCATTGTTTGTAAGACACACTCTCTGGGGCTCCAGAGGTGCGGGCAACTGCTAGACTGCCTGGGCCAATATGGAGTTTGGTCCTTCTGGTGCCTAAAGGCACTCACCTTGGCTCCTGCACCCATTCACCTATCTGCTCCCCCTCACCCAAGGGGGGTTGTAGCTCAGCAGCTGAGCAAAATAAGCCCCCTACCCTTCACAAGTTCCTGTGAGATGGTCAGGGAACATCTCACTTGGTGAATTTTTCCTCATCTTTTAAGCTGTAGCCCAAGCTTCCCCACCCCTGTGAAAACTTCAGCAGAGATGATTATACCCCTTTAGGCTATCACTTTGTCTCATTAATTCCTCTCTATCTGTGCCACTCCCCTTAGTCTGTGGAAAACAGGGATTGTGTCTTATGTATTTCACCCTCAGTGTGAAATAGTGTGTTAGGGGATGCTACCAGCATTATACATTATATGTCATTCATTCATTCCACGAACTTCTACTGAGCAGTTATGCCAGGAAGAGTGTGTAACAACTGTACTCTTGGTACACAGGTTCTTGTCCAGTGTCCAGGAACAATCAGGTCATATGGACTTGAAGGATGGTGAATGCGGAGGTTTTATTGAGTGATGGAGGCAGCTCTTAGCAGAAGGGCTAAGTTTATAAGTAAGAAAAGTTGTGACATCTAGATGCCAATTAATTATTTTATTGATTAATGAATGACTCTGATTGATGAAAAATGTTACCTTGAGGATCAGGAAGTTATGGCTGCCAAACCGGGTATATATTCCTTTTTTGTTGTTGTTGTTTATATAGTGAAAATCTAGGGAAAGCTAGTGTAGAGTTACATCAGGTTAAACTAAAACTGCTGTTGCCTGAACAAGGCAGAAAGAAATAAACAAGAGGAATGTATATGGATTATTTGATACTTAAGGTTACAAAACATTATTATCCCCTAATTCAAATGTAGGAAGGTGGTACAGCAAAGAAAAGTATCTTATTACTACAGCCGTCCATTTCTTTTATACTATTTTTTGGGTTGTAAAATATTTTATCTTTAATTCATCAGAGGAGCATGACACTGTCTCCTGTGATCCTGATCTAACCACAGAGCTTTCACTGACTAGACAGTAGACGTTGTGGGTTGTAGAACAAGATAAGAAACAACATCCAAATGACATATGTGCTGAGCAACAGAAAACAAAAAATGCATTAATTTTAACCTCTCCATGTACTCTTTGAAAAACAGGTTTTACAAGAGAATATTTTAATAATTTGTTGTTCAAAATCTATTGAGTTTCCTCTCCTCCTCCATAATCCCTAGGAAGAGGAGTTTATTATTTAGTAGTTAGTAAGGTTGATATTTAATGAGAAAGCAGTTCTAAAAAGTGGATGGATTTTAAAGATCTCAGCATGAAGAAGTTGAAGTATTAAGGGCAACAGCTGCCTGTAAACGATTGCTGTTAGCTGAAATTTACATAGTAAAGAGCAGAAAACTTCTAGATTACTTCATTCTTAACATTTTAATGCTCAAACTATAAGACAGTGCAACACTTCAAGTTGGTGACTTTTAAGTTTTATTTTTCAGGAATGCATTGAAGGCAAATGAATAAGCTTATATGTCTACCAAAAACACCATAAGAAAATTTTTATGCAACACCATTCTTAGCTAATGTGCCAGTTTTTCTCAGAATACACAATCAGATGCTATTTTTATGAATTTCACTGTCTCTAACAGAGGTTGCTTAAAGGGCTCATGGAACAAAGTGTTGAGGTGTGGGTATGCTTTTAATAAACTAAGGGACATGATGACTTGTGGGCAAACTACCAATACAGCTTGTGGTGTGTATTCATTGAGTGTTTGCTATGTTCAAAATGCTGTGGAGGAAACATTGAAGATATGCAACCTGGCTAGTGGCTTCGAAAAATCTTAGATCTAGACTATGCTTTGGAACAATTGAGTGGCACGTTTACATATCAACATAAATAAATTCAATTTCAACAAAGCAGACAGAATCCTGAAATAACTTGAAAGGAGTCTTTGAGTGTGATTTTATTATGAGTTTAACCTACTTTAGAAATGAAATCTGGTAATGAAAACTGAAAACCTTTTTCAGCTCTCAGAATTTTATTTTAGGTCACTGTTAAGGTATAGATTTTTTTTTATTAAATAAAAAATAACTAATTTTTAATTTGATTTTAGAGAATATTGAGAATAAAATCACTTATAATTCCAATAACCAGAGAGAATTGCTTTTTATTCTATCCTTTGTATATGTTTGTATGTATACATGTTCATATATACATGTGTGCACTAACATATATAATTTATTAATTTGTAAAATTTGCACATACTTTTGTAACCTGATTTAAAAAAATATGGCGTTAAGTTTTGCCTAAAACTGCCTCTGTATATATTTTAAGTTCGGCCTAAAGATTTCCCCATACATTAACTTGATGTATAAATGGACTGTAATTTATTCTTGTACCAATCACAGAGTTTTGGCCAATCAAGGGCAGCCAGCTATTCAAACAGTGTTCAAATAGGGCAAATGCCAACTTGTAACATATCCAGCTGTTTCTGTATGTCACTTTTGTTTTCTGTATGTCACTTTCTTTTTTCTGTCCAGAAATGTTATCCAACCATGTGGCAACTCCGGAGTCACTCAGAACCTACTCTGCCTCTAGAGACTGCCCAACTTTTAAATCGTTTTTTTGCTCAATTAAACTCTGTTACATTTAATTTGTCTAAAGTTTTTATTTTAACAGAGGCAGTGTTCATAAATATTTTTGTATGTCACAAAATAAAAATTCTAATATAATTTAAAATGACTAAATTAAAACAAACTTATTGTGTAGTTGTTACATAATGTATATAACTAACTTACTGTTGGACTTCCGATTGTTTCCAATGCTATGATGGACATTCTTGTGTTTGTGCTACATCCTTAGAGCATATTTTTTTTTTTTTTTTTTTTTTTTGAGACAGGCTGGAGTGCAATGGTGTGGTCTCGGCTCACTGCAACCTCTGCCTCCCAGGTTCAGGTGATTCTCCTGCCTCACCCTCCGAGTAGCTGGGATTATAGGCACCTGCCACCATGCCCGGCTAATTATTTTGTCTTTTAGTAGAGATGGGATTTCACCATGTTGATCAGGCTGGTCTCGAACTCCTGACCTCAGGTGATCCACCTGCCTCGGACTCCCAAAGTGCTGGAATTACAGGCATGAGCTACCGAGCCTGACCAGGGAAGATTCTATATATATAGTCTTCTTGGATCAAAGGATATGTCCTTTAAGGTTTTTCACATGTATTGCTAATACCATAAAGCTTGTGTATTTGTATCCCACAGTTTCCTGACCCACAAAACAAGGAATGTATGTCCATTTCCATGAAATCTTGACAACATAGGGAATTGTCATTAAAAAGTACCCAAAGTCGTTTATAGAGTATTTGATGAAAAATGATTATTTTATTGTTGGAGTTTTTATTTGTTTGATTAGTAAGGAGGTTGAGATTTATTATATGTTTTTGGTTATATGTATTTCTTCTTTCATATATTCTTTGTATAATTTGCTGATTTTTCTTACTTTATATTTATTTTTCCTGCTGATTTATAAGAGCTCTTATTATATTAATAACACTAACCCTTTGTCACACAAGCACTCATTAGACAAACAAGAGATGATGAAATCATATTTCTGTTATTTTTACTTAATGTTATTTCAAATGTGCATTTCTGTGAACTGATACAAATCACAAACTTGTCCTTTAGAAAGCTGTTTAATATTACATCTCACATGTATATTTTCCAATTTAAACAATGTATAGACACTTTCCAAAATGTTCTTGGACATCCTCAGTGTTGAAGTAGTATTTTTATTAAGAATGTAATGAAGAAATATGCTAATATCAAACTAGGTTTGCACTCCTTTGTTGTAGGATCTAGGCAACTGTAAAACCATGATAAATTAACAATAAAAATACAAAAAATCTGTGACACTAATACCATTCATATTAACAATCAATGATGCTGCTTTGCTAAATGAAGCAATTTCTTAAAACATTAACATGGTGCTATTAGTGTGCATTTTGAGTTCTGCATTATTATTCTACCTTGTAGGGTGTGAATATTCAGTTATTCTGTGACTTTTCTGTTTGAACTATTGTGAATCTTTCATGAATACAGGGTATGAATTTGGTCCTCACTTGGGAATAATTTACCCAGTGATACTAAGTTAAAAGATGGTCATAGATTATTGAAAATATGTTTATATTAATTCCTTTAGATTTTTATCTAAATATAAACCAAAAGTTTAAAATTTTTTATAGAACACGCTTAAACAGTAGTTTGAGAAACCTCTAATCCAGATCAAAGTTATCTTTGCTCTTCACCTATACTTAGGTATTTGGGTTGATAAATTTGCAGGAAATAATATAGAAATGTAAGAGGGGGAAGTGGATCATGAAAGGTTTTATCTTGACAAAAATGATTATTGGAAATCTTTGATTTAGACAAAGTCAACTCATTTCTTAATCCTATAACAATTTGAGCATACTTTTACTTCTATACTTTCCATATCACATTATGATGTATTACATGTGTTCAAGATAGATCATGAACTCCTGTAGAAGCTAACTTTATATCACTGTATCTCCAGCATCTGAGTCCACCTACCTCATTTTAAGTGCTTACAAATGTTTATTTTGTTGAACCACTATATACTTATTGTAATTGTTAACTTATATGTTTTCTGTCCAGAAATGTAATCTGACCATGTGGCAACTCTGCAGTCACTCAGAACCTATTCTGGCCATTGTAACTCTATTTATTTTTGCTTTGTACATTTTGAGGCTATTAGATGAATTACCTATAAATTTGGAATTCTTAAATCTTATTAGTAAATAAAAACTTTACTACTATGTAATTATTCCATCTCTAATGATACTTTTTGTCCTAAAGTCTATCACTAACCTCAGCTTTAGCCTGAGGCACAAAGCTGATTTTTTTTTTTTTTTAAATATAGAATCCATCTCTTTTTGTTTTTTACATGGCAAATCTAAACTACTTACACCATTGTGACCAACGAAATGTATGAACTCGTGGCTTTTATCCAAATTTTGCTCTGTTTTACCTTTAGATATTTTAGTTGTTTTTCTCATTTTTTATTGAATACATTTTTTAATTTGTTAATTTATTTTCTTCTTATTTTTTCCCTGAATCAGTGTGAAAACTCTTGAAATTTTACCATACATGCTTAACAAAATCTAAATATCTTAACCTTTCCTCCAAATGATACAAAGGCTTTAGAACAATTTAATTCTGATCACCTACCTTCCAAATATTGTGTCATTGATGTCCTGTCCTGTATTTTAGTTTGGTTCTTTAATTATTATAGGAATTAAAGTAAATTAAATGAATTACTATAATAATATTGTAGCAATTTTTATAGTAATCCTAAGAACCTCCTGAAACTGGTGGTAGTATTGCCTCATTTTAAAGATGAAGAGACTGAGGCGCAGGGAGGCTACGTGTTCTTGTCCCAGATCACATGGTCATTAAGTAGCAGAGCTAAGGCTTGAGCCCAGACTTGGTGCCTCCAAAGGCTGTGCTCCTTCTATCATTCCAAACTGCCCAAGGAATGAACATTAGCCAGTGTGGGCTCCTCAGCCTCCATCCATGGGTTTCACATTTCTTTTTAGACTGGCTAATATAGAAAAAAAATTTTCATCCATTAGTATTTTGTAATAAATGTCTTTTTAATTTGAATATAAGAAGTTTTTCCTTTTGTGTTTAGGAAAGTGCTTTGAATCAGTGGATTTATAATATTTTTGACATCTAATAATGGATGGAAAAAAATGGATGTTGGCATCATTTCTACCACAGCAACAAGAGCAAAGATGGTATATTTTGAAGATTGCATGCTACTTCAGTCTATTCAAAATTTCTGGGGAAATATTTTGATATACTTAAATATTTTTCATTTAAACATTTCATTACACTTTCAATATTTTGTATTAAAAGTAACTCAAATGATATTTAATTGTTTGTTGATAAAGCTGTTGAAGAAACTGAAATTATACTAAATAGTTTTAATGTTTTTTGGCTTTGTGTTTTTCTCTTGATTTAAAGAGTTGTTACAGAAGAAACCTGACAATAATAGGTGATATTGAGGCATATAGTAACCTCTTAGTTTTCTTTTCTGAAGATCTTTGAGGTGGTTTCTGGTACAGAAAGTTAACAGTAAACTCTGTACCAGGAAGCACTAGTGCACACTTGCTTTAAGTTATTTTAAAGACAGTGCTTGTTGTTTACTTGACTTTTTGAAAATACAATATATAGAATGAGGAATCCTTGAGGGATGCTATATGAAGATATCCACTGATATTTTATAAAAGTTTTGAAAGTTCGGGGTTTGATTCTATTTCTTCTCAAGTCTAGAGTTTAAAAGTAATTTAAGAACGAAATAAAAGTCTCTACAGGGACCTTTTAGTTTGTAGGCTTACCGATAACATTTTGAAAAACTCTATTTCTATTAAGCACTGCAGTTTTTCATTAGATTTCAATAGCCCTTTTTCTCTTTCCCTCTGACACGTTGCAAGTAACAGATCTGTACAATTGGAATGTAACACTTTACTGTGGCTTAGCATTAATTATCTCTCTTAGCACAGGCAAATAGAATTTAAAACAATGCTTTGAAGAATATTAACATGAAGTGCAGCCTTTTCACTTTTCAGTCATGCAGAGAAGTGATTTCGAAGTGACATTAACTTTCAAATAAAATTCTTTTGAGGAACCTTATAATGCTCACCCCTCCCCGCCTTTTTTTGGTCTTTGGAAGACTTCCTAGCTATAATTTTTGACAATCTTTAGGTGCATTCATGTTTTTAGATTGCTTCACATAAGTCAAAATAACTTGGTACTATAGAGCCTTAAAGTTTAATACTAATGGTTTTAAATAATGCTCTTTTTGAAAACCATGTTGGACTTTTCTATTAACTTTTATCATTATTTGCCTTGGAGAAGCATCTTAAAGAGACTTTCATAAAGCCACAGCTTCTCTAATCTATTTAAATCTCTTGCATCTGTGAATTTCATATTTGATTGTACTTCTAACTCAATTCCAAGTTATATCTAAAAACTTTTTTGTTTTGAAAGAAGTTTGTTGTTTGTAATTAATTTTTGAAAGTAATTTTGAGTAAATTTGAAGTAATTTTAGTAAAATGAATAAAAGTAAATATGAGTAATTTTAAATGAGCCATATAGAGTATTGGGAAAACTATTATATGCATATTTTCCCCTGCTTTTGCATGTAGGACTCCAGAAAGTCAAAACATCAAGGAATATTTGCCATTTCTTTAGGAATCTCATGATTTTCCCTTTTTGGAACTTCTGTCAACATGTAAGTGGATGGTGCATTTATTTAAGATCACTGGTAAATCTTAGTAATATTTCATCTCCACTACTGAAAATAACAACGGTTTTTTTTATTTCATATGATTCTATGAGGCTTCTGGATGGTTCTTCTGCTACATGTTGTGTCGGCTGGGGTTCCTCAGGTAGGTTTGTTCACTTGGCAGATGGTCTAGCATGCAAGATCATCTGCACCTGTCTCATGTCTGGGACTGCGGTGTTGACTGTTGGTTGGGGTGACTCAGTTATCCTCCATGTGGCCTTTGTCTTCTGGTAGTATTTTTTGAGAGCAAAGCTGCAAACTAGTACAGCATCATTTTTTTACCATATTCTATTGGTCAAAGTAAGTTACCCAGTTTCAAGGTGGTGGAAATTGACCCTACCTCTTGATGAGAGAAACAGCAAGTGCAATTCTAGCATATTCTAGAGACATATCCTTCATGAGATCTATGGTTTGTAATTCTGGGGGTGAGGGCAATGGTTTCTTAGATATGATAGCAGAAGCACAAGCAATGATAAAAGGTATATTGGATTTCATCAAATTTAAAAACTTTTGTGCACTAAAGGATTCTATCAAGAGACTGAAAAGGCAAACTACCAAATGGAAGAAAATATTTGCAAATCATGTATATGATAAAAGACTTTCAATCTAATATATAAACATTTTTTACAACTTAACAAAAAGACAAACAACCCAATTAAGAAATGGTCAAAGGACTTGGTAGAGATTTTTCCAAAAGAGTTATACAAATGGCACATGAGCATGTGAAAAGATGCTCAACATCATAAGTCATTAGGAAAATGCACATCAAAAGCATAAGATACCACTTCACACCACACATAAGTTTTGCAAGGATGTAGAGAAATTGGAACCCTCATACATTGCTAGTGCGAATGTAAGTGTGAATGTAAAACCATGTGGCTGCTTGGAAAACAGTTTGTCAGATGTTTAAAACGTTAAACATAGATTTACCATATGACTTCTAGGTATATATAACTGAAAGAATTGAAAACAGATGTAAAAAACTTGTACACAGATGTTCATAGAAGTACTATTCATAACAGCCAATAGATGGAAACAGTCCAAATGTCCATCAACCGATAAACAGATAAATAAAATGGGCATCTTCTATAAGACAGAATATTATTCATCCATGAAAAGGAATGAAGTACTGATACCTGCTACAACATGGCTGAGCCTTGAAGACATTACGCCAAGTGAAAGAAGCCAGATACAAAAGGCGACGTATTGCGTGGTTCCATTTACATGAGATATCCAGAATAGGCAAAATAGAGACAGAAAGCAGGTTAGTTAATTACCAGGGAGTGGCTAGGCACAGCGGCTCACACCTGTAATCCCAGAACTTTGGGAGGCCAAAGCAGGTGGATCGCTTGAGCCCGGGAGTTCAAGACCAGCCTGGGCAACGTGGCGAAACCCCATCCCTATTAAAATACAAAAATTAGCTGAGCGTGTTGGTGCATTCCTGTAGTCCCAGCTGCTTGGGAGGTTGAGGCAGGAGAATTGCTTGAGTCCTGGAGATTGAGGCTGCAGTGAGCCAAGATTGTGCCACTGCACTCCAGCCTGGGTGACAGAGCAAGACCTTGTTTTTGTTAATGTGGAAAAAAAAAAAAAAAAAAAAAAAAAAGAAAAGAAAAATACCAGGGACTGAGGGAGAGGAGAAAATGAGGAATAACGGGTATGAGATTTCTTTTTGCAGTGATGAAAATGTTCTGGAACTAGAGATAATAGTAATGATTGTCTGACATTGTGGTATTATTAAATGCCAGTCAGTTGTACACTTTGGAGTTGTTGAAATGGTGACTTTTATGTTCATGTTTTACCACAATAAAATAAAGCTATTGGGAAACTGGACTTGCTTGGTCTTGTGCCTCAACCATGAGAACATACTCAGGCTAGTCAGTGGGATGTTAAAAAAAGTGGAGCTAAATTGAATCTCCTCATCTGCACCAGCTAAAGCTATTCTAAGTTGCCAGACGGTCATCTAACACCAAAATATATGAAAGTGTTGGGCCAAGATCAGCAGAACCACCTGATCTACTCCTAGGTGACTCTAAATGTGTTAGCAATAGATGCTTATCATTTCATGCTGCTGAAATTGTGTAATTTGTTTTACTGCATTATTGTGACAATATGACTAATATATCTAATACCATTACTCATTAAAAGAAATCAGGGCTTCTCAGAGAAATAGATGATTTGAAGACTCGGGTAAAGAAGGTGAAAGGTAGATGTTCAACATCTCATATACAGGGAATCTTTCAAGGAATAATGAGGTTGACTTAAAAGGACACAAAGTTCTGGAGTTGGATAGTAGTCATGGCTGCACATCGGCATGAATGTACTTAATGCCAGTTAATTGTACACTTAAAAATGGTTAAAATGGCATTGTTTTTGTTGTTTGTTTTGAGACAGAGTCTTGCTCTCTCACCCAGGCTGGAGTGCAGTGGCACAATCTTGGCTCACTGCAACCACTGCCTCCCAGGTTCAAGCAATTCTCCTGCCTCAGCCTCTGGAGTAGCTGGGATTACAGGCGTCTGTTACCACGCCCAGCTAATTTTTATATTTTTAGTAGAGATGGGGTTTCACCATGTTGGCCAGGTTGGTCTCCAACTCCTGACTTCAAATCATTTGACCACTTCAGCCTCCCAAAGTGCTGGGATTCACAGGCGTGAGCCACCCCACCTGACCAAAATGGCAAATTTTATGTTATGTTATTTTACCACAGTTTTAACAAAGGACACAGAAACCAGGTGAAAGGGATTCCTGCTGGTCAGCTATTTCAATATGAGCATTAAATTTGAGCCTCAAAAAATAATGATCGTACTATATTAAAACATATCAAATATGTGAAAATCTTGAGTCCATAATTACATTTGAAATAAAACAAAAAGCAAGCTAAAATGATTGGTGGTTACCAGAGGCTGGGAAGGATAAGGCGGAGGAGTGGGAATAAAGAGAGATTGATTAATGAGTACAAACATACAGTTAGATGGAAGAAATAAGACCTAGTATTAGATAGATTAGTGGGATAACTGTAGTTAACAATAATCTATTATACATTTCAAAATAGCTAGAAGAGAATAATTTGAATGTTCTTTACACAAAGATAAATATTTATGGTGTTGGATATCCTAGTTACCCTGATTTGATCTTTACACATATCAAAATATCACATGTACCCTGAAATTATGTACATCTGTTATACATCAATAAAAAAACCAAAGTGAGAAAAACATTCATTCATCAACAATCGAGGTGACTATTATGCCAACATAAAGATTCAACATTAAGGGATCACAACAATGCAGGATCCTGCATTAGGTCTTTATTTAGTTAAGACAGATGTAAATGCCATTTTCTGGGACAAATGGAGAATTTTGGGGGAAAACACATAACCTCATGGTAGAGATTGTTAATTGTCTTCAAATAGTCATTTTTTTTTTCTTTTCTTCATTTAGATATAGAACTCCTTGAGTTTTAGCAGCAATCAGACCTCCCAACTAGAGACTACATTTTCCAGTCGTCTTGTAGCTTGGGTTGGCCATGTCATTACTTTAAGTTTTGTAAAAATATATTTTACATATAGTATTTCTTGTTATTCTTTGATTAATTTGGAAAGTAGAAAGCTAAACCTTAGTTATATAAATGATGTTCTACAGAATAATATGTTCCAAGTGTGTAGCTTGCTGATGAAGTGGCTTAATACAGGGTAATACCAACTAAGGTAACCACAGGGAGGAAGTTATGATATCTTTTAGATCACTGTTTCAAACTGAGTTCTGTAGATGTCAGGACAGAAGAGGGTCTCTACAAATGTTTAATTTGAATTTGCTTTAAATTTGTTTTAATTCATTTATTCATTCATTCATTTTTTTCAAATTTGAGATTCAGGGGTACATGTACAGGTTTGTTACAAGAGTCTATTGTGTGATGCTGAAGTTTGGAGTACAATTGAACCCATCACCCAGCTAGTGAGCATGGTATTGAATAGATAATTTTTTAGACTTTGTCCCCCCGCACTCTTCCCCCTCTTGTAGTCCCCACTGTCTGTTGTTCCCATCTTTATATCCATGTGTACCCAATGTTTAGCTCCCACTTATAAGAGAACAAGCAGTATATGACTTTCTGTTTCTACATTAGTTTGCTTAGGATAATGGCCACCAGCTACATCCACGTGGCTGCAAAGGACCAGGTTTCATCCTTTTTTGGACTGCATAGTATTCCATAGTGTGTATGTACCACACAGTTTAAATATTTTTAAAACAATATTTTTAAACCACTTTTTAAAAGCAACTGTTATAAAATATTTTACTCATAGTGATGAGAATTCTGAGGATGCAGTATGACAACTGCTATTATTTGAGATTAATTTCTTGTGTGATTTAGGGTTATCTTAATATTTGCCACTACAACAAAATACAAAGACTGGCTGGTGTAGCTACAGCTGACAACTATAACCACTAATTTAAAGATTTGGGGAGTCCATCTGAACAACGTTATTTTCTTTGAATATGAACTAAACTTATATTAATAAAACACTATTTTATGTGTTAGAGTTGAGTGCAGAATTTTATTTGACAAGACGGTTTATTACTAAATGAAATTTGAAATCTACTTAGATTTTCCCTGTAGAATAGCGATTGTCTGCACTGGGTTTTGGACAGGAATCACCAGGCAGATAATATCCCATTTAGGTGGATAGCCAGTGTCTGATGAAAGGGCACTTTGCTGTTGATGGAAAGAAGATCGATATACTCTATACATGGAGCATGGACAGTGAAGTTGCTGGTCAGAGCCTAATTTATATTTAAGGGTTAATTAAGGGCTACCCCACGTTGCTGCATTTGGGCACAGGAGTAAGGACAAAACTTTCCTTATATTAACTCTGGATCCCTTCAGGTGCTAAATAGAGTCTGCTTGAAGGCTGAGAGTTTTGTGTCTTAAAGATAGAAGAATATCCTTCCATGAATATTTTTGAGGCCACAAATGGTTAAACACCTACATTTATCACTATAACCTTAACATTAATCAATAAATACCAGTTTCTTTGGATGAGATTGTGTCTTGATCGTTCCTCTAAAAGTAGGTCTCTGTAGAGCAGCAGTTTTTACCATTATCTGGAAGGTTGTTAGGAATGTAGAATGTTAGGCATTACCCCAGACCTATTGAATCTGAATGTGTGTTTTAAAAAGATCCCCAGGTGATTCATAAGCATATTACCTTTTGAGAACCGCTTCATAGCAAAGCGAATTCTGAGGCAATTCATTGAATTAATTAGCTGAATAGAGATTTTAAAAATATTGTCTCCTTTGATGACCCAATTCACAGTTTGGGTTTAATTATCAATATTTAAATGTTTTCCGGTCAATATCTGCCTAATAGTATGAGCTTTCCTATAGCCAGGAGCACAGTCTACTATAGAATTTGGTTATGGAAATTTCAGAATTCCAATGGGCTTTGTGTACCTTGCTCTGAATTGTAGCTTGCTCTGAATTGTGTGTGGTATTGGAACATCTGCAATTGGAATGTCAGGCAGTATTCTTGTCTGTTGTATTAACTATGACAACCCATCTTTTATGGTGTTCAGATTGTCAGTGATTTTGAACAATTAATAACTGATATGTCATTAAAACGGAAAGTTTTCAAAATATTTTAACATGCATTATCTTATTTAGACTTCACTGTAACTCTGTGTGGTAGTTTTCTAAAATCCTCATTATAGAAGTAAAGAATCTGTCCAAGGATGATGGATTATACTGATCACAGGGAGTAAATGGTAGAGGGCCTGGGGCTTGAATTCAGGTTACCTGACTTCTAATTTAGTACTTTCTTCACCACACATTTTTTTCTCCTTTTCTCTTGTGGATTTTGTTTATCTCAGAATTTTCTTAAATACTGTGTTATCCAGTGTACAGGAGGCAATGGCATGTAACTCAAAGAAATTGATCTTTTAATATAAACTGTATCTGTGTTCTGCCCTAACTCTAGTCAAGAAGAAAGCTTTACTGAGTTTAAAGTTGTCTCCGCTCAATTCAATTATAATCTGCCCTTCAACTTAATAATTCTAGGATCTTAAAGCAAAATATACAGCCTTTCCTTTATGATTTTTTTTATAGATTCCTACTTGAAGAAGAATGAGGTAGCACTCATTTCAGATTTATTATCATTTTAAACAATAAGCTTCTTCCTAGTTACAGGGATATTCATGAAAATATTATAAATAATGGCTATTTGTAGCACTTGAAGGGCTTTATTAATAAGTTATGTCAAGCCATCTAATGCATTTTCCTCAGAGTTATTATTCACCAACACTTTATAGATTAGATTTCTGTTTTCACATTGCTTTTGAAATGTGGTAGGATTCTTATACTCAGGGAAATATTCTTTTGTTTCTCTGTTCAGTTTACTTGACGGTATCATTTACTCAGTTCAGGTATCATTTCCATGTAAAATTTACACACTGGAATTTGTAGTCATTATAAAATAATTGTCTCTATGGCTTCAAAACTGCCCTTTTTATTTCTAGGATCACTCATTTGCTTTCTTCTTATTGTAAACAATCAGATATATTATTTGTATCTGGCTAATTGTTTATCATAACTTGATTTTGCTTCTTCAATTATATTTGTTTGCAGCTCAGGAAAATATATACAATATGTTCTAAGTGTCTAAGACTATTTTTCTTGGGATAATTAACTTGTCTTGATTAGTTTTAAAATAAGTGGCCTTCAAATTCAGGATATTTCACTCTACCTTTGCATCCTGTCTTGATTTGCCTTCAGGATACCACCAGTGGAATGTCCTACTCCCAACTGAGGTTTTGTGGGCTTGAAAATAGGGTTCAGTTTCTCTTCCTTACAAAATAGGCACCCTTTCTAACTACCCAGACTTACCATCTTTACAAGATCTCAGGGCTTCCGCTTTGCTGAGATTCGGTGCTCCTTTCCCCCTTTGCATCCTGCATTTAGTTGGTGACCAGCTTTGGTGCTGGATGCTGAATTCTGTCTATGCCCTTTGTCCCCAAATTCATATGTTGAATTCCTAACTCCCTCTACCTTAGAATGTGACTGTATTTTGAGATCCCATCTTTCAAGAGGCAGTTAAGACTAAATAGAACCATCAGGTGGGCACTAATCCAATATGACCAGTGTCCTAATGAGAAGAGGAAATGAGGACACAGACGTACACAGAGGGAAGACCATGTGAAGATGGTCTTCTAGACAGGAGAAGATGGCCATCTATAAGCCAAGGAGACAAGCTCTCAGGAAAAACTAACATAGCCGATATCTTGATCTTGGACTTCTAGCCTCCAAAACTAGAGGAAATACATTTCTGCTGTTTAAGCTGCCCAGGCTATGATGCTATGTCATGGGAGCTATAGCACACTAGTACACTTGGCAGTTCTCTGTAGGGTCTCTTGAATTTGGACCAGCTGAAGGGTGTATTTTGATTATTTATTATCACTTTATTTATAGAGTATCTAAAACAGCACTACATTTTACGTACTTTGGCCTAATTGAGAGATCAGTTATTTTGGAAAAAAATTATTTGTTCTGTGATTCTCAGTTTAGAAGTAACCTCCTTGAGGAACTCATTCTTTAGGCTCCTTTGCACTTAGTGCTTGTCCCAATTACAGCACTTTATTACACTTATCACACTAATTACAATTGTATATTTTATCACTTCTCTCTCCTACCCACTAGCTTGTAAATCCCTAAGGTCAGGGATTGATTTTTAAACATTATTATATTCATACCACTTAGCATAGTGCCCGACATGAAGAATGTGCTCAATAAATATTTATGAATAAATTACTCTATATTAGTATCAGTCAGGATGCTGAGATTTTTACAGTAACAATCTCCAAGTATCAATGTCTTAAAACATCAAAAATTTCTTTCTTGCTTATGATACATATTCATTGTGGTTCTACTGGAGGCTCTGCTCTGTGTTATCCTCACTGCTGGGTCTGGGTTCTGGGAGCAGCCCACCACTTAGGGTATTGCCTGTCACTGTGGCAGAGGAAAAGGAGAGCATGGTGAGTCTTGTGGCAGCTCATAAGTCTTCGGCAGCTATCGTTTCTGGTCACATATCCTTGATCAGAGCAATTCACATAGCCACATATGATGTCAATGAGGGGAGGGAATTGCCATCCTATCATGTGCCAGGAGTAGAGAAAAGCCGGAGATATTTGTGAACAGCATTAGTGACTGCCAGAAACTCCCATACATGGTATATTGTTTCATTTATGATTTGCTCTTTTTGTTTTGCTTTTTTTTTTTTTTTTTTTTTTTGATATAGAGTCTCACTCTGTCACCTAGGCTGGAGTGCAGTGGCACAATCTTGGCTCACTGCAACCTCTGCCTCCTGTGTTTAAAGGATTCTTGTGCCTTAACCTCATAAATATATTAGTGTCTGTAGTATTCATGGATTTAATCTCTGGTTGGTATAGAAGTGCATGGTTGTGGGTTATTACTATGTAACTGCTTCATTATTTAATATAAAGTCCTTACAAGAGAACCAACTATGTGTGATCTCAAATTACTGTTTTTTTCTGTCAAAACATAACTTCTTCCAATATAGATGACCCTGATGTTGTTGAGAAACCTGAAAATATCATACCCTTTCTAAGCAAGCCAATGTGAATCTATAGTGAATCATTCACCGTTATCAAGTGGGATTTATTCCTGGGATGCAAGGATGGTTCAACATAAGCAAATCAACAACTGTGATATATCACATTAACAGAATGAAGAACAAAACCATATGATCATCTCAGTAGATGCAGAAAAACATTTGACAAAATTCAACATCATTTTATGATAAAAGCTCTAAAAAAAATTAGGCACAGAAAGAATGCACCTCAACACACAATAAAGGCCATATATTAAAAGCCTGTACTAACATCATACTCAGTAGGAGTTGAAAGCTTTCTTTCTAACATCAGGAATAATATGAGGATATTCACTCATGCCGTTTCTATTCAATATAGTCCTTGTCCAGAGCAATTAGGCAAGACAAAGAAAAGGCATCCCAATAGGAAAGGAAGAAGTGAAATTGTTTGTTAGCTGATGACGTGATCTTATACATAGAAAACCCTGAATACTCCACCAAAAACTGTTGGAACTGATAAACGAATTCAGTAAAGTCTCAGGGTACAAAATCAATACACAAAAATCAGTAGCGTTTCTTTAGCAACAACGAGCTGTCTGAAAAGGAAATAAAGAAATCAGTCCCATTCACAGTAGCATTTAAAAAAACTAAAAATAAGTTTAATGAAGGAGGTGAAAGATCTGTATACTAAAAACTAAAAGACATTAATGAAAGGAATTAAAGGTTATACAAATAAATGGAGAAATATTCTGTGTTTATGGGTGGGAAGAATTAATATTGTTAAAATGCCCATACCACTGAAAGCGATACAGAGTTAATGTAATCCCTATCAAAACTGCAATGTTATTTTTCACAGATCTAGAAAAATAATCTTAAAATGTATATGGAACCACAAAAAACCCTGAGGAGCCAAAGCAATTTTGAGCAAAAAATCAAAACTAGATGTATCACACTACCTGACATCAAAACCTATTACAAAGCTATAGTTATCAAAGCAGCCTGATATTGGAATAAAAACAGACACATCCACCAATGAACAGAATATATAGCCCAGAAATAAATTAATGCATTTATAGTCAATTGATTTTCAATATGGTGCCAAGAATACACATGGAGAAAGGACAGTCTCTGCAATAAATCATGTTGGAAACATTGGATATCCACATTCAGAAGAATGAAATAGATCTCATGCCATATAAAAAAATCAACTCAAAATGAATTAAAGACTTAAACATAAGATATAAACTGTAAAATTACTAGAAGAAAACATGGAGAAAAATTCATGTTTTCTTGAGTTTCACCCCAAAAGCACAGACAACAACAGCAAAGATAAACAAATGAGATTACATCAAACTAAAAAGCTTCTGCATAGCCAAGGAAACAGTTAATAGAGTGAAGAGATAATCCATAGATTGGGAGAAAACATTTGCAAATCATACATCTGATAAGGGGCTGATATCCAAAATATATAAGGAACTCAACTCAATCACAAGAAAACAAATAACCCAATTGAAAAAAATGGCGAAGGACCTAAATAGGCATTTCTTAAAAGAAGATACAAATGACCAACAGATACATGAAAAAACACTCAGCATCATTGATTGTCAGGGAAATGAAAATCAAACCAAAGGGAGCTATCACCTGTTGGTATGGCTATTACCAAAAAGATAAAAGATAACAAGTGTTGAAGAGACTGTGGAGGAAAGGGTACCCTTCTACATTGTTGGTGGGAATGTAAATTAATATAGCCATTAGGGAAAAAAGTATGTTGGTTCCTCAAAAAACTAAAAATAGGATTACCATATGATTCAGCAATCTTATTTCTGGGTGTATATCCAAAGGAATTGACATCAGTGTGTTGAAGAAGTATCTGCACTCCCATGTTCATTGTAGCATTATTCATAATAGCTAAATATGAAAGCAACCTAAGTGTTCAACAACAGATGAATGGATAAAGAAAATGTTATGTAAACACACACACACACACACACACACACACACACACACGAGTATTCAGCCTTAAAAAAGAAGGGAATTCTGTCATTTGCAGCAACATGGATGAACCTGAAGGACATTATGCTAAGTGAAATAAGCTAGGCACAGAAAGATCAGTGCCACATGCTCTCACTTATGTGGAATCTAAAAAAGTTGAACTGAGAGCAGTTGAGAGTAGAATGATGATTACCAAAGGTTGGGAGTGGTCGGGGAAATGGGAGCTGTTGATTCAAGGGTAAAAAGTTTCAGTTACAGAGTAGGAAAAAGATGTAGTAATCTATTGCATGGAATGGTGACTGTAATTAATTACAATGCATTGCATATTTTGAAATGGCTTAAAGATTGTATTTTAAATCTTCTCACCACAAAAAAATTGATGAGTATGTGAGATGATGGAATTGCTTGATTTAATGATTCATAATGGAAACATATATCAAAATATCATATTGTACCACATAAATGCATACAATTATTGCCAACTAAAACAAAATGTAATTTAAAAATCCACAGTGAAAAAAAATTTGAGTATACATATATTTAAAATATGTGCATGGGAAAAACTACCCTCAAATATTCAAACCAAATGATATTCTGAGAAGAATATTTGTATTACACAGGGTAGACAAAGAGTTATATAACTAGTATGCAGAGAGATTTCATAAAATAATAAGAGGAACTACAGTCCATCAGGAAAATTAGGAAAGGTATGAACAGGTCATTCATGTGCAGGCTCACACACATGTGCATGTACACACACAGCCAACGAACTAAGGAAAGACACTAACAGCGCTGATGACCATGGGGGAAATGAGCATTCCTAGACACTGTTAGTAAAGTGTAGAATGGTATAAGCCTTTGTGGGTAATGTCTTGGCATACATTTTAAAATTTTAAATGTTTATATATTTTGACCTAGCCACCCAAGTTTTTGAAATCTATTACCTAGAAAGAAGAGGGAAACTCATTGCAGCACTGTTTATAAAAGCAAAAAATTAGAAGCAAGTTAAATACCTCTCGGTAAGGGAAAAGTGTATCCATAAAGTGGAACAGTATGCATATATTAGAAAAAGGAGGAAATAATAATGAAAGTAATAACTAAGATTTATTGAGTGCTTACTATGTTCCATAGACAATTGTAAGTGCTCTTTTGAGAATAGGTTTGTAAATAAGAACAAGATAATATATACATGATATATTAAGTAAAAAATAAGGTTTCAGACCAATATGAAAATAAATACAATAAATAAATGTAAGTATAAATATATTATTGTAAAGGTCCAAATATTTATATTTTATGTATTTCTACATATAGATATATAAATAGAGACATAGTTGTACAAATATAGGAAAAGTTGGGAAGGCTATACTCTGAAGTCTTAACAATGATTAAGTCTAGGTATTGGATTAGATGGGGGAGGCTTTTATTTCTTAATTATAGAACCAAGGGATTATGGGTAATTTTTACTTTTTTGTGTTTTTCAAGTAAAAAAACAAATAAAAACATTTTGGTGGTGATGGTGCAGGAATAGTAGTGATTTGCTCCACCGTGGTAAACATAGCTTGATCTATGAATGTGGTTGTTGGCAGAAAATCTTGGAAGCAGAACTCTTCTTTGATGAAGTGGTCAGAGAGAACTGGATGTTCTCCTAACTGGGGAGCCTTAATTCTGTGTGTAATTTATAACTAAGAATACATTTGAATTTTTTTCCCTTTTTAAAAAACTTATAAGTTCATAGGTACATGTGCAGGATGTGCAGGTTTGTTACATAGGTAAATGTGTGTCATGGGGGTTTGTTACACAGATTATTTCATCACCCAAAATACACTTTAACAATAGACAATAATTATTTCCCTTATTGAGATTGGCAGCCACCAGGGAAAGGGAAATTTTGGTAGTTACAATTGGGAAGATGAAGGATAGAGAGGTATATTTCGAGAAAAAAGTGTAGATGGGGTAGCAGTTTGGATTATTGTGGTGTCACATGAGGACTCTTATCCCAGGGGGGTTGGATAAAGTAGGTAGGGGTAAATGCTTTTTGATTACTTTTGCATACCTGTCTTTGGTTCTATTGGTTGTTTTGCCATGAAAGTAATTTAAAATTCTAGATTAACGATGCCTAAGTTCTAGTATTAGGTCTGATTTGGAGGGATCAAATTTTATTATCAGTGTTTACTTAGCAGTTTCACTTTGTCTAGCCCAGGACTTCCTTAATGTTTCTTTCCTTTCCATTCTTCCTTCAGAGTCACGGAGAAGAGGAGACAGCGTGTGCAAGGGAATGAAGAAAAGGACCAAGACTATTTTCAAATCACCCATGGCACTACTAGAAAAGTATTTCAGCAAAAAGACTGGCTGATTTTATGATTCCTGTGTCCACCACACCCCTCTAATTTTTACATAGGTACCCCACATCTCTCCAGATTTCAGGAAGACTATTATTCTTTGACTTAAGCTTTCTGATGGGTTCACAAAAAGCTGTTAGTGTGCTGTTGGTCCAGCTTTTTTCTTGTTGCAAATATGAGAGCTACAATTCTGAGATAAAACCACAGGTAAGTGTTATAATTTTAAGTAATTGAATACTAAAGTGATGCAGGTGAACTAAATTAGGTTAAGTAGTAAAGAAAACTAGACCGAAGTCTAAAAGATATATGATTAGAAAGGATACGTAAGCACTATAATTAAGAAAACAGCATCAGCAAAAAAAACTCACTCAGTTTTATAAAATGATTTTTGGCCGGGCACCAAAATCCCAGTACTTTGGGAGCCTGAGGCAGGCAGATCACGAAAGAGAAACCATCCTAGCCAACATGGTGAAACCCCGTCTTTACTAAAAATACAAAAATTAGCTGGGCGTGGTGGCACGCACCTGTAGTCCCACCTACTTGGGAGGCTGAGGCAGGAGAATCACTTGAACCCGGGAGGCGGAGGTTTCAGTGAGCCAAAATCGTGCCACTGCACTGCAGCCTGGCAACAGAGTGAGACTGTGTCTCAAAAAAAAAAAAAAAAAAAAAAGATTTTTAGTTATTTGTCAGTATCTATGGAACATTTACTAAGTACAACATACCTTATTAAATGATTTGCCTACCTTTTAAAATGGAATCTTTTCAGCAACGCTCTGAAGTTCTTTTATTATTTCCATTATGAGGAAACTGAGGCACAAAGAATTTGAGTGACTTGCCCAAGGTCATACAACTAACAAATGTTGGAACTGAGACTCCAGTACCGGAAATCTGATTCTATAGTCTGTCTTTATTATATAAATAAAGTGAGACTATCACTTTTTCACATGTTAAAAGGAATCCAGTTGAACAAAGAAAGAACATGCTGTAAGAAATAGTTCAATAGCAGAAGATCCTTTAATAGTATGTGAAAGGAGAAATATTCTCATATTGATGAAAAGAAGAAAAGAATAGGAAACCTGTGAGGATTTTAGAGCACCCTGACCATCTGACCCAGGCAGACACTTCTAAGAGCTGCATGGAACTGTATCTAAGGTTGACAGGAATAAAACTGTCCATCTTATCTTACTTTTCTTGTACGTACCCTTGGACTCCTCTCTATTATTCACTGGCAACTCCAGTTCTTGAACTCTGAAAATTCCACCAATGCTATTTGAGCATTGAGAAAAGATACTTTTCATTTTAAGTTACATCTTCCCACTGTTTGTAGATGTTATGTGTATTCCATTGCTAAGGAATCATTCTCTTTGCCTGAGGAAAAAGACAGTTTAAAAATAACTTGTGTTGTGATTAGAAAAGTCTTTGTATACAGATACCTGAAAGAGAGAGAATGCACGGGCACCTGTATAACACATGATGGGTGATGGTTTTCAACTGTGCTTGGGGGGAAACATTTTGTTTTGTATAGAAATAAAGTGTAGACAAGAAAAAAAGGGATATGTTAATGTGAGGCATATTGGAATGTATTTAAGTATATCTGTTGTTAACAAACCGGATAAATCCACTAAATAGATAATATATAAAATTTACAGGTTGCAGGTGGCCATAGGTCCTCTTTTTTACCTGTTAGTGATGGTGGTAGAGGGGAAGGCAGGCATAGGGGAGTAAGGGAAATAGTATTTCCACCGGGAGAATTTTGAACCTGAAATGTAAGAAAAATTGTATTTTCTATTGATACCAGTTATGCTTCATACAGATATTGAGTGATTTTCAAGTTATTGTTTGTAAGGCCCTACTATAGTGTTGACTCTATACCCTTTACCATATGCCCAGTGAGGGGTGCATTTGGACATCTTAATGTGAGTCCAAGAATTCCAGGGAATTCAGGATATTTTGCAGCATCATTCTTTATTTCAAAGTCTAGTCTAGACTTTTAAATATTTGAATATATTGGACTGTAAACAAAACAACATCTTGTTGAAAAGAACAACCGTCTCCATGCAACCTGAATGGATGGAAGCAGTATTATCTTTAGTCCAAATCTGAAACAAAATCTGCTTCACTAAACTTTCTTGCAGACAAGCAGACTGCTTTGTTTGAAAATGTGAGATTGGAAAATCTGGCTGGAAGTTTTACCTTAAAATTTTTTCTTCCTATGGGGAGGGCATGGGCTCTCTGGTGACTCTTTGTTCTGGCAGCAGGAGGAAGGACATGGCGCTGGTGTCCCGGCCGGAGGAGCCAAGGGTTACCCGGTACCTTTTATTTTCACATTAAAACACTATAGAGGAAAGGATCTGGCTCTCCACCTTTTAATATTGCTCAGTCATTTCTTTTTACTTTTTGCTTCAGTGAGCACAGTATGTGGTTTGCTAGGGAAGCTATTAAAAAGAAAACCCTTCAGTTTTATGGATTTTGGCAAAATCTATAGTCAATGCATGTTTTTTAATTCCTTCACAACTACTCTAATTCTCTAAACCTTGGTGAAGGCATGCTCAAAAATTGGCTCATAATTTGTAATTTAACAAGTGACAGAATGTTTTGACATTAGCAAATGAAGGGAAATGTTTTATATAACAAACCATGATCATGGCTTTCCAGTTTGGTCATTTGTACTGAGCAGATTGTCACAATCAAAGCCCGGGCCGTTAGAAGCCTAGGCCAGTTTTGTTGAAAGTTTCTGGGTAACTAAGATCATTCAGGCTTGGCCTTGGAGTATATTTAGATTAAAGTGGTTATCCCCTCTTTGTGTTCAGAATGCCCACCCCTCTCCCATCTTTCTTTTTGCTCTAACTTATAAACTTGTTTGCATGTGTATTTATAATTTGTAGTCTATATTCACCTCTGGGTTTTAACTTCCTGCATTTCATTTCTTAAGAATCCTTCTCAGCATTTCACCATCTCCTAAGTGTTAGTGAGTAAAGGATAGCAAGAAACTTGACAGAGAAGGTGCTAGTGGGTCAGGGAAAAGTCCAGTGTAGAGGCTATAGTCTTATGGGATGGTAGAGGCCATACTTCTGGTGACTGTATTCATCATCCACTTGGATTCTCTCTTGCACAAAGTCTGATTTAGGGTAGATAGTGTCATCTTTTAGTTGGCTTAGAAAAGCTTGACCCCAAATGTACTCTGAGAAGTCCTTAAAAAGAAATGTATAATAATCCAGTAATTCTCTAGATAGGAAACTTAAAATTCTGTAGGAAGTATGTGTAACATACAGAAATAAGTGAAGTGGATGACAATGAAACTAACATTGCTTTTTAAATCACTGTATGTGCATAAAATACACATGCATAAATAAGGCCCACTGGCTGGCTGAGTATGACTCATGTTTTATACTCATTTTGTTTTCTTGAAATAAGAAAGCTTAACTGGGTAATAAAGCTCCCTCTCTTCTGGTCCCTGAGAAACCAACCTCCCAGCTGCAGGTCCCATTTTTAGCTTGGACAAATCTCATCTTATTTAACCAATCTTTCCATAAGTGGCTGAGTTGAGGAAGTTATTACTTTCTGTGGTCTAAATTGCCTAACAGAAAGTCGTTTTACCTAAATCCTAGGACCCCTGTGGGAAAATCCCTATTGGTTACTGTGCTTGTAAACTAAATATAGTTTAGTTTTGTCTGTCTCCTCCTTATAAGCAGAACTAGTTTTAAGATCTTCACTCACATCACCTTAAACTTGAAAATTTCCTGTTTGTTATAGCGAGAAAAGCAACTCAATTCTCCTATTTCTTTTTTTTAATTTATTTTTTATTATACTTTAAGTTCTAGGGTACATGTGGATAACGTGCTGGTGTTACATATGCATACTTGTGCCATGTTGGTGTGCTGCACCCATCAACTCGTCAGCACTCACAACTCGTCATTTACATCAGGTATAACTCCCAATGCAATCCCTCCCCCCTCCCCCCTCCCCATGACAGCCCCCCGTGTATGATGTTCCCCTTCCCGAGTCCAAGTGATCTCATTGTTCAGTTCCCACCTATGAGTGAGAACATGCGGTGTTTGGTTTTCTGTTCTTGCGATAGTTTGCTGAGAATGATGGTTTCCAGCTGCATCCATGTCCCTACAAAGGACACAAACTCATCCTTTTTTATGGCTGCATAGTATTCCATGGTGTATATGTGCCACATTTTCTTAATCCAGTCTGTCACTGATGGACATTTGGGTTGATTCCAAGTCTTTGCTATTGTGAATAGTGCCGCAATAAACATACGTGTAAATATTGTTAGAAAGGGTCTGCTGTTGGATACAATTCAATTCCTAGGACTGTTGTGGGGAAATCTGAATGAATATGTTGCATATTGACCTAGAAATATATTGTAAAATGTGATTTATTTGCAAAGAAGATCTGAAATTCTGTGGTATTCGTCAGATATTGCTCCTTTTGTAAACGTTAAAAGCCACAAATCTTTTTTTCTTGTCAATTGAATACTTAAGAGGATTGTATAATAATTATCCTTTAAAAATTGGATTAATATTTAACTGTGTTCAGTAAAATTAATTAGAAGCTTCTACAATTCAGGCACAGATAGTTGTCCAAGTAAACTGCAAAGGCTCCATGTTGCAAAATTATTTAAGCATATAATAATTATACCTTTCACTTGTGTATGACATTTTACAGATAACTCACTATTAATAAGTATTTTTTAAGGTAATTATAAGTACATTCTGCTTTTATTGTTATAAATAAGCCTTCTCGTTCCCCATAAGAGAGCTTATTATTATTATTATTTTTTTTTATTTTATTTTTTTTAAATTTATTTATTATTATTATACTTTAAGTTGTAGGGTACATGTGCATAACATGCAGGTTTGTTACATATGTATACTTGTGCCATGTTGGTGTGCTGCACCCATCAACTCGTGATTTACATGTGGCACATATACACCATGGAATACTATGCAGCCATAAAAAAGGATGAGTTTGTGTCCTTTGTAGGGACATGGATGCAGCTGGAAACCATCATTCTTAGCAAACTATCACAAGAACAGAAAACCAAACACCGCATGTTCTCACTCATAGGTGGGAACTGAACAATGAGATCACTTGGACTCAGGAAGGGGAACATCACACACTGGGGCCTATCATGGGGAGGGGGGAGGGGGGAGGGATTGCATTGAGTGTTATACCTGATGTAAATGATGAGTTTGTGGAGAAATAGGAACACTTTTACACTGTTGGTGGGATTGTAAACTAGTTCAACCATTATGGAAAACAGTATGGCGATTCCTCAAGTATCTAGAACTAGATGTACCATATGACCCAGCCATCCCATTACTGGGTATATACCCAAAGGATTATAAATTATGCTGCTATAAAGACACATGCACACGTATGTTTATTGCAGCACTATTCACAATAGCAAAGACTTGGAATCAACCCAAATGTCCATCAGTGACAGATTGGATTAAGAGAGCTTATTATTATCCCCTTAATGTGGAAGAGTAAATGGAGGCAAAGACTGAGCATTAATTGTAGGACTGTCATCTATCTAAGCTGATTAGTATATGGTGAAGGGATTAATATCTCTGAATAGATTATAATTTTGATATCTATGACTTATCTCTAATAATATTTCTTAACCATATCAGCAAAATGGAATCATTTGCAGTTAAAAAATACCCTTGTAATGGCTTTAAAACATGACCAATCGATTCTCTGATACTCCTTCATTAAGGATCTTTGTCCCTTTTCCTTGAATTAGGGCCTTGTGACTGTTTGACTAATAGAACACAGTGAAAGTCCCACTGTGCCCATTTCTGGCTTGGGCTTTAAGAAGCTAGCAGCTTCTATTTCCTATCTTAGGATAATTGCTCTTGGAACCCAGCTATCATGCCACAAGGAAACCTAAGCAGCCAGTGCAAAACCCCTCATGGTGACCTGCACATAGCTCTAGTTGAACTTCTAGTTGATAGCCAGCTCCCACTTGCCAGCCATATGAGTGAGTCATCTTGAAAGCAGGTCCTCTAGCCCTCCCTCAGTTGAGCTGCCCTTGATGACATTGTGTGGAGCACAGGTTAATGATTCCTGTTGATCCCTGCCCAAATTTTAGATTTGTAAGCAAAATAAATGATTACTGTTTTTTAAGCCACTAAATTTTTGAGGTGATTTTTTTTTTTTGGAGACACAGTCTCACTCTGTTGCCCAGGCTGGAGTGCAGTGGTGTGAACTTGGCCCACTGCAACCTCCGCCTCCTGGGTTCAAGTGATTCTTCTGCCTCAGCATCCCAAGTAGCTGGGATTACAGGCACCTGCTACCATGCCTGGCTAATTTTTGTATTTCAGTAGAGATGGAGTTTCACCATGTTGGTCAGGCTGGTCCTGAATTCCTGACCTCAAATGATCTGCCCACCTCAGCCTCCCAAAGTGTTGGGATTACAGGTGTGAGCCACTGCGCCCGGCCCTGAGGTGATTTTTAATGCAAAAATAGACAACTGGAGCATACTCTAAGGAAATGGCAATGTTCCCAGCTCTCTTCTCTTCTCTTTGATGTAGCCAAAGCTAGGTGCTGTTCTACAGTTTAACTCTTGATGCTAATGGCTTGGAAAGAAAGAAAGTGAACACAACAGGTTTCCAGGGAGAGGCTCGGAGTTCTTAGTCAATATTGGTGGGTCTGTGCTTGTTTTCGGATGATGCATCATAGCCTAATCTAATTTACTGAGCATCTACTAAGTGCCAAGCACAGTTGTAGCTCTAACGGGGCCAGCTTTGCTGTTTCTTTCTTTTTTTTTTTTTTTTGAGACGGAGTCTCGCTCTGTCACCCGGGCTGGAGTGCAGTGGCCGGATCTCAGCTCACTGCAAGCTCCGCCTCCTGGGTTTATGCCATTCTCCCGCCTCAGCCTCCCGAGTAGCTGGGATTACAGGTGCCTGTCACCTCGCCCGGCTAGATTTTTGTATTTTTTAGTAGAGACGGGGTTTCACCATGTTAGCCAGGATGGTCTCGATCTCCTGACCTCGTAATCCGCCCGCCTCGGCCTCCCAAAGTGCTGGGATTACAGGCTTGAGCCACCGCGCCCGGCCCAGCTTTGCTGTTTCTAGTTCTGCTTGGGCTACTAACCCACCATGGAGTCTCGACAGATTATGCTGAGCTAAAGTATCCCATTTCTTGTTCTGTGTAAAATAAGAGGGCTTGGATAAATGTTCTCTCAGGTCCTTCCAGCTCAAACACAATATTATTTATTCCTTCTATATTCTAAATATGTATACTTTAAAACTTTAGCTGCTCCACTTGAAAATCTAAATTTTTATTGTCCCCCTCAAAGGACTCCTTGCTTCATTATCTAATATTTTTCCCTTTGAAGAGAGTATTTCATTCCTAAGAGGGGTTTAAAAGAAGATTCACCTGGTCTGAATCCAATGCTCTCCAAATGACAGTTCTCTAACCTAAATTTTAAAACACAAGCAAAAAAGGACTGAGAAGCTGAGATGAGGAAGCTCTGTTGGGCAAGTCAAAATGGGGCCAATAATATTTACTTCACAGGGTTATTAAAAGAGATAACATATGTAAAGCTCATAGTTCAGAGCCTGACACTTAACAGATACTCAACAAGGGATGTTCTTATTCTTTTTTTCTTGAGAAGCAAGCTAGACTAATCATTTGAAATGTAAAATTTTGTTCATGGAATTGTATATCTTTTTATTTCTACAACTGTTTCTGTAGTCTTAAATGCCCTGCATTAAAAGATTGTTGTTTAATATATTGTACCTCTTTTGCCATCTGTTTGTTAAATATTGGCTGCCTGGTCTCTGATTTTGCTAAACTTGACTCTTTTTTTAAAAAAATATAATTGTTTTCTCCAAGAATATAAGCCAACATTGTAAAGGATGATTTACTCTAAGATAATGCTGAAAGAGATGTGATACGAAATTTTATTAAATTTGTAAGATAAATTTGGGATATTCTTTTACTGGACAAACTTTTTATTAAGAACATATTGTTTCCTGAAACACTAAGTTTTGGGATAAGTTTTTAAAACAAATTTCGGAGTGGCTTAGTTGGGTGTTTCTCACTTGGATTTCTCATGAGATTGTTTTTTTTTTTTTTTTTTTTTTTTTTTACGGGGTCCTTTTTTTTTTCCCCGAGGGGGTGGGACTGGGGGCGGGTCCTCGCCACCCCGCCCGGCTAGTTTTTTGTATTTTTTAGTAGAGACGGGGTTTCACGGTGTTCGCCAGGATGGTCTCGATCTCCTGACCTCGTGATCTGCCCGTCTCGGCCTCCCAAAGTGCTGGGATTACAGGCTTGAGCCACCGCGCCCGGCCTTCTCATGAGATTGTAAACAAGATGCTGGCCAAAGCTCCAGTCACTTGATAGCTTGTCTCGGGGTTGGGGAATTTGCTTCCATTGGTTCATTCATGTTCAGGCAAGCTGGTGCTGGCAATTGTCAGGAGACACCAGTTTCTGGTCATGTGGATCTCTTCACAGGAAGGCTTCAATGTTTTTATGACATGGCATTTGACTTGCTCTAAGATGAGTGATCTAAGAGAGAGGAAGAAGGAACCCACAATGTCTTTTGTGATCTAGACATGTAAGTCAAACTCTGCCACAATTTAAATATCTTACTAGTTACACAGATCAGCCTTATTCACTGTGGGAGGAGACCACACACCAGCTTGAATACCGAGAAGTGAGAATCATTGTGGATGATCTTGGATGATAGTTACTCCCATATTAGGATTCTTCTGGCTTAGGCTTATTTCTCTTACCTTTGAGTGCATTCTCTATGAGTGAACAAGCCCATTCGCATCTGTAGATTCACATACCACCTTTATGCCTAATTATTTCCAAATATATAAGTAAGCCCAGATTTCTCTTCTGTTCTTCAGATCCCAATGCATAATACTTACATTTTATCCATCCCTCCAACTGGTGTCTCCTGAGTAGCCACTGGAAACCCAGCCTTAAACTAGTCTAGATAAATAGGGCAGGCCTTCAGCCCTCATGGAACTTACAGTTTAGTGAAGCAGGAAGAAAGTAAACATGTAAATAAAGAAAATATTTACAGCTAGTGGTAAGTTTAGTCAAAGAAATATACTGTTGTAATAATGATGGGGGAGCATGTGATAGAAGAGGAGAGAGTTGGCTAGTTTAGATGAAGTGGGCAAAGAAGAACTCTTTGAAGAAGTGATATTTAAGTTGAGACCTGAGAGATAAGATTTGAAAGATCGAAAAGAAACTATTCCAGGCACTGAGAACAGCAAGTACAAAGGCTCTGAGGCAAGGAAGAGAATGGTGAGATCTAGAAACTGTCAAAATTACTGTTGCTGGAGCACTATGAGTGAGAGAGAGAATGGCAAGAGATAAGATTGATGAGATAGGCAATAACTAGAACACTTACATAGGCCTTAACCTATGCAAGGGGTTTTGAGTACAATACGAAGAAAGGGATTTTAGGCAGATCCAGTTCTATGGGATATATGATGGAATGAGTCTGTAGGTAAACCCATTTTTCTCTTGTCTCCCACTCCAAATTGCTGATTCTCCAATGTTTCCTGCATAACTGAATAGCAGTACCATCCACAAGTTGTTAAGAGTGCAGCTTTGTAATTAGCCAGGCCTATTTGAATCCTGGCTCTACCACTCACTAGCAAAGAGATCTTGGATGTGTTAGTCCCTCTGTCTGAGATCCAGATTTCCTACCTTTTAAGTAGAAATTGTGGTGAGGATTAAATTGTTTAGTACCTTGTACATGGTAGTTCTGATGATTATTTTATTTAAACAATGAAACTGGATCCTCTGAGGTATTTCTAATTCTTGTTTATTATCTTATTTCTAAAATGAGCTTTGCAAACCTTCTTTTCCCAGCCAGCAGTTTAGAATAAAGAATCTAGTGCAGCGTAAGGCTCTTGTTATAGGCCAGAACACTTTATCGGCTGGGTCGCACGCTGAGATAGGGCTTAATACATGAGCAATGCTTTTGAGATTAGCTTTACTCTCCTTTCTTCCTAAATCGGCTTGAGACTCTTTTGTTTCTAGTCTTTGAATTAGCTGGATTACTTATGACTAGGCTTTAAGTGCAAACCTTTACCATAAGTCCAAACATTCAATAATCATCCGATACCAGGTCTAGACATCTAAATACAGTATTTCTTTTTCATTGTGTATCCTTCAGAATACTAGTTTCCAAAAGTTTCTGTAAAAGACTGATTTAATGGGGCTACTGTATATTGTCCCTCTCTCTAGGAGACTAACAATTATGGTGAACTAAGGCTGTACAGTGGTGTTAGGGAACCTGTTCCATGGTATTTACTCAGTGTTTCTAAACAGATTTTACCATAGAAGTCTTTTTCTCCCCCTTTGCCCATAAAACATGTATTAAACTGTCCCTCCATGAAACTACATTTCAGGATGATTTCTCACTCTCCTGATTCCCAAATCCCTTGTGCCTTTATTCCCGGTGCCCTCAGCCATGGTCCAGTAGCATCCATTTCCCTATCCAAGCTTTTCTTTAATCCTTCCTGGTTACCATATTCCAATATATTCTGCTTACTTGCTTTTCCCTGCCGCCATTGGTTATGTTTCATCTTTGTTTATGTCCCTTCCGGCCTCCAGGTTTATTGGTAACATTAAATATTTTCATTTTTATGGTCATTCTCTAATATTCATTATTTTCTGGGTTATATTAATGTCTCAAAAGCTCTCTTTCTTTATGGCCCAGGAGAGAGGTTATCTATAGAAAATTAGAGACGCTTAGCATTGAATTTTGTTTTAGTTCCTTCTCCATCTCCCAATCAGGCACCCTCTCTACATTAGCCTTACCTGAAAATTTGAGTGCCAGGGAGTGCATCAGCTTAGAGGGCAGCCCCCTTCCTTTTTTATAGCTCCAGGTTTTAGGAACTTTTTTTGTTTGTTTTTAAGAGACAGGGTCTTGCTATGTTGCCCAGGCTGGTCTTGAATTCCTGGGCTCAAGGCATTCTCCCACCTCAGCTTCGCAAAATACTGGGATTACAGATGTGAGCCATAGTGCGCAGCCTTGCAAATTCTTTCTTGTATTGAAACCAAACATGCCTCACTATCATTGGTGAACTTACTTCAGTCCTTTTGCATTAGGTTTTTGTCATGTCTTTCCTATACCTTTCCTTTTTCAGAACAACTCTGTATATGCTATTGTTTTATGACATTTCAATTTTTTTTTTTTTACCCATTTTAAACTAGTATATACAATGAGAAACCTCTTTTATTAGTTACTCGTTAGCAAAACTCATCCTCACAACTTAGAACTTCTTTCTGCCAAAAGGGCGTTAAATTTGGTTTGGATTGCAACTGGTGATACCACCATCTATATGGCCAGCAGAAATACTTTAGCGTCCTTGCAAGGCAGCAAGTTGAAGGTGCAGGAGGGAAAGATGGCAGAGGCTGGATCAGGAAATAGAAGTCAGCCACTCATTGTAACTCTCGGAAAATTCCGAATTGGGTAAAGCTTGTTTTGACACTCTTACTTGCTCTTTCTAGACTCCTTTTCCCAATGCATGGATTCACTTCTTGTTTTTTTCCACTTGATGTGCACAGAATATCTTGCTTTTTTCCTCAATTAAAACTTGTTTACAGGAAAAGATTTGGTTCAACTACTTGTATCTTTGTTGAGAATATAACTTACTGTCACTCTCAAGTGTATGTACACTTTAAGCACAGTATTGGTTGGTTACCCATGTCACTAACTATGGGTTGAAAGGCATTGCTGTCTTGTGTGGAAGGAATTTTAAGCTTCAACAACTAGGTGAGAGTGATTTTGGAGGGCTGGAAAAGGGATTTACATTGGTTTTCCTAAAATAATACAAATATTCCAGCTGCCTGTTTTCTTGCGTTTAAGTCTTGCCTGCAAATTTCCCTAAATATTCTGTTCCCTTAAATAAATTCTGTAAAACATCCTAAGTATTCTCCCATGCAGTGTTTCTCAAACTTACCAGTGAACTTCTGGTATCGAAGGAGAGTGACTGCATAGAGCCCTGGGATCTGAGGGTGTAGCTTTACAGAACAGTGCTCAGAATGAACCTGATTCCTTTGTGAAATTGTTTCCGCTTTTTGCAGACTAAAAATCAATTTAACCCAAAAGATAGATGAAAATGGAGAATTTTTGTGAAAGTCTTATCCATACAGGGCAGTAATGAAGGCATAGCAGTAATCTAGAGAGTAACTAATCCTTTTTGATGAATGGCATGTAAATAAATGCATTCCAAACAGATGTTTTTAGGTATCACATGTCCACCTTTTATTGTTTTGGGGTCACTTCAATACTGAGACATTTGATAAATGAAGCTCTCCTATACGATGTAGACTCTCACACAGAGAGAGACCGTAGCTCAAAATTCATCACCAAATTCAACCCAAGAGAATATCCTTCTTAACTAGGGATTCTGTGAATACACAACTTAATATTTCATTTTGATATACAGCCAAGGAGCCTGAAAAATGATGAATATAATTTATACAAAGTCACCTTCATGCAAATGGCAATTTTGGATGAAAGTGGGAACGGCCATTTCCTAACCATAGTTTCTTCGTTTTTCCTGGTAGTCCTTGGAGTTCTGACACAAGATACTAATGGTAAAAATTAATATTGGGTGATAATAAATATATTCTTATGATTTGTCATTTCCCTTTTCTGCTTTTTGAGATTTTTATGATTGTGACCACTACAAAACTATCCCTAAAGTTATTTCAGTCTATATTATCTATGCATGTAGGTTGGTACGGTACTATATAATTTTACTGCACCTTTTCAACTGATGACAATTATTATTTAAGACTTTAACTTTACTAAAGTACATCTTAATATAATTAAGACACCATTGTTGAAGACCTGAGCACTTTCAAACTTTTCAATACTTATGTATTAAGAGTCTACACTGGACAGCATACTGTACTTAAAGACAAAATGCTTAAAATAAAAGTTTAAAAAAAAATACAGTTTAAAATTCATGTGATAAAAATGTGTGACTCAAGTGTCCAAAAGAAAACTGCTTATATTTGCAGACTGAAACCTGTGTTATTGTTTCCACTATTTGAATGATGATAATTATTAGTGAACGGTTTAATGAATCAACAATTAATTAGTGAAAGCTATAATCTGCAAACCTGTGGATTAAGGTGTGGAGAGGTAGTAGGGTTGTAATCAACATTGAGGAAGCACTGATTATGTTTATGTTTTATGTGTTCTGGCTATTTGTTTAAATGATTTGTTTATCCTGAGAAGTGACATATTCTTCCCTATTGACTTTGGGGTTGGCCATAAAACTTGCTTTGATGATTGGAAAATGGGCAGGAAGGAAAGCGTGCCAGTGAGCTGAGGCATTAAGAGGCTTCGTTTGTGTCCATTTGCTCTCTTACTCCAATTCCTCAGCTAAGCACTGGCTGTTACTTCAGCCTGGTTTTAGAATAATGAAACACATGGAGCCCCAGTGGAGTGCAGGAACACAAGAATTATTTGTTCTTGGAAAGTTTTGAGATATTGTGGTTGTTTGATGCAATCAATATAACCTTAGAAAAATTTTATATGTGTACATTTAAGCTTTATATCCATTATATGAGTAAGCTATAGTATTCACATTTCACAGATGAGGAAATTAAGGAGTCAAAGGGGTTCAGCATTTTTTCCATAGTCACATTACTGGGAAGTGGCAGATCTAACCAGAATGTCAAAATATTTACACTGCACCTTGTTTGGCTAAGATAAATATGGAACAATGGTAAGACTCCTGTCTGAAAGTCAGGAAAGCCATGTTCTAGTTTTAGAGAAATCTAGTCTCTTCCTCTAGGAAAGACATATAGATTGAAGTCTTTGTTGGGGTCATAATTCCCTCTCAAGCCTCCTGTTGTCTCTGATTAGTAGACTGTGCATACAGTTGACATTTACTGAGGATTACTTTGAGTAAAATTGTCCATAGTAAATATTAGCTGTTGGACTCTAATTTCTTTCAGAGGTGGTGCTATTACTTTTCAATATAATAGGAATGAAAAGAAAGCATTAACTCTCAATTCTCAAAAGATTTATATAATTTGTGAGTCATGGACTATAAGTAATCAGATGTTCAGAAACACTTAAAGAAGCTCCGGGGATAATGCCAGCTTCTACTCTGGAGTGGGAGTTAATGCACTTCCCCCGCAGAAAGAGCTGAGCAGTCAGAGTGCTTATCTGAGTAATTTAGGCAAAACTTGTGGGTTTTAAAAATATGCCTGAATTTCGTGGATAATTACACCAACTCTTATTTCACTGGAGACTTACAGAATGACCCTATAGTCATAGATTAACTATGACTAACTTAAACTTTTAGAAGAATGAATTCATGCATATAAATGAGGATATGGTATAAATGAAGTTTCCTTTGGGTCATGATTCACCTTTTCTGTCTTCTCCTTTTCACAAGTATTATTTTTCTTTTATGAATCATCATACTCTCACAGCAAGGAAGGCATTACAAAATCACCAGTGTCATCAAATCTTATTCTTGATACCCTACAATCAGGCGGTTTTGTGAGCTTCAATTTCACTTACCATTTTCTCCAAAGAAGAGTAACAGGTTTTCTCCTATAATCTCTCTATTCTACATGAGAATAGGAAGGCCTATCTAGGTTGTCAAGACACTCTTGGTGCCTAGGAATTGCCTCTGAAACAACTGTGGTAGGAATTTTAAGTAGATTATCTCCTTTGAACTTCACAGCATGTTTAGATGCTATGGCTTGGCCAAATACATAATTTCCCTATGTGCCCAGAGTGCCAGGATTCACACCTACGTTGTCTGACTTCGAAGCCCACGCTCATCCTACTGCTCCATGCTTCTAAGAGGTGTTCTAAAGCAAATTGCAATGTTTCCTAGTTAAGTCCATGACTGAGAGGGATTGTACAATGAGCTGTTTGAGGACCTGACAGTTCAGAAATGGGGATTATTAGGGAAGAATCAAGGGAAGAATGAGAAGTGGACAGGAGAATAAGTGTGGTGGGGGGAGATGAGAAAGCCATGGTTTTTGTTTTGTTTTTTCTGCACTGTAATTTTGCCAAGAAAAAGTCCTGACTATAAGATTACTTTTAACAGCAACTATAAGCTTTATATGTTTATTCACATGGTGATAGTTCTTGTTTTTGATTTCAAGGTTTATTTTTAAGAGGATACTCACAAAACTTGATATCATGAGGTAGTCTTTAATGTCCTACAAATTGCTTTTTTGGAGTCTCCCCTCTCCTCAGACTTGTGACCTCTAATCCTACCTTCCAAGAAAGTTTACTATTCCTGTTGAGCTTCTACCATGAAGAAAGCACTCTTGACCTTGACCGTCCAGCTTTCTCTCTACATGACTTTCTTCTCCCTAGACAGGTCTCTGTAGTCCTGGCCTTTCCATTTTTTGACTTGCCTGCAAAATTTTCCAGTCACATGTTCTGTTTCTTTAGGGCCCTAAAGAAATCCATATATATACTCCGTGTCAATGGTTAAGTGTTTATTCCATGTGGATAACATGGTTGTACTTGGCCAGGGGGGTCTTCTGAATAAAATGGTTTTAGGTTTCATGGAAATAACTTATGATCTATTAGTCTCATAGTACTTTAAAGCTAAAAGCAAACTTAGAAGAAATTCTGGTATAATTTCATCAGTTTTTCAAATGGTACAATGAGACCAAAAGGCATTCCTAGAATTTAGTTCTTAAATCACACTTTCAAGATAGTGATATGGCAATTATTCCTTTAATTATTGCTTCAGAAATGGGCAAAAAAAAAAGAAGTACAGAAAGAAATGATTTGATTGAAGTTACACAGAGGATCAAAAGCCCAACTGGAATGGGTTGCCTTTTACCTACCTTCCTTCTGATTTTGCAAGTTAATATCCACAAGATCCTTTTTCATGAAGATAACACATTTTAGCTACAGACCTCCTTAATTTTGCTTATAGAACTTGTCTGTCTTTTTAAATTCTGTTAAATTGAAATTTTATGAATGTCTGAAACCTGGAAGTAGCAGTGGTTGAGCTGAAGGATGAGCAGAGTTAGGGAAAACTCCATCTTAGGGTTTAGTTGCTTTTATTTTAGAAGTCACCCTTCTCTGTTTTGGCATTATACTGGCAATGATGTGATTGAAAAGAAAATTAAGAACCAACTACTGTCAGTGTCAAATTAGTCACTTTTGTAAATAAGAAAAGCTTTTCAATCAGGAACTTGAAAGGCCATCTGGATTTTATAGTTTGCTCAAACAAAAATAAATACTAAATACTGTAAACCAATCATTTCTAAATTAGCTGTAGTAATAAAATATGCTACTTATAAAAATTACTTTCCTCTGTAGGCCTGGGTTGGTAACAAAACAAAGCAAAACAAAACAAAAAACGATTACTTTCCATTTTCTAGCTGAATGAGATTACTAAATGTATTAGGTGTCTTTGCTTTGAATCTTGAAATCCAAAAGGGTTTATGAGTAATTCATAACTGATAGGTAAAGGAATTTCTGTGAGTAGTGATGTGAGTTTAGATTGGTTATTTACTATTTATTCTTAACAAAAGTACAGATTCTTCTTCTTATTAAAATAAATTAGTGAGGTTAAATTAGTCCAATTGATTGACTTCTTTTTTCTTGTCCAATCTCAAACGATAACTCTTATCGGTTTCTATAGGGTGAGATTTTGTCTTTTGACTTAATATGATATTTAATGCCTAATTTCTTACAAAATTCCAGACTAGACATCTGATTATATTTCATGATGTATGATATAAAAGTTGTAGTTATGTCATATGAGCATCTTACAATTGTAGGTCTCAAAGTTAAAGATTCATTACTTTCATTATGTTTGCTTTTATAAAATAAAAGCCCCTAATATAGGACATTTACTATTTTCCAGGCACTGTGTCGAAAGCATTACATGCTTTATCTATTTAATTTCCACACAAACCAATAAAGTAGACATAATCATCACTCCCATTTTAAAGATGAGGAAACTGGAATTTGGAGGGTTAAGTAACTTGCCTGTGGTCTACAGTTATCAAGGAGGAACTGGAACATAAATCTAGATTTGCCTAACCTCAAAGTCTATGTGCATATCCATTGTGCCACACTACTTGATGAAGAAGAAAAATGCCAAAGAAACTAGGTGAGGACCAATGCATGCAAGCTGGGCAGAGATGAAATCTGAAATAGCATCTGATTCTCACTCTTATTACCAGTCCTAGCTCAAAACAACACCCTTTGCTCTGTTGCAAATATTCTCTTGCAAGAGTTGAAAAACTTTTAAGAGTAGATGAACTTGTGGCTGGCTGGAAGTAAAATGAAAGACTTTCGGCCGGGCGCGGTGGCTCACGCCTGTAATCCCAGCACTTTGGGAGGCCGAGGCGGGCGGATCACAAGGTCAGGAGATCGAGACCACGGTGAAACCTCGTCTCTACTAAAAATACAAAAAATTAGCCGGGCGCGGTTGTGGGCGCCTGTAGTCCCAGCTACTCGGGAGGCTGAGGCAGGAGAATGGCGGGAACCCGGGAGGCGGAGCTTGCAGTGAGCTGAGATCCGGCCACTGCACTCCAGCCTGGGCGACAGAGCGAGACTCCCTCTCAAAAAAAAAAAAAAAAGAAAGACTTTCTCTCATCATTGACATCCAAACATTGAAAAGTTCTGTTGATTCTTTCTTCTAAACTTCTCTCATCCTCACTCCCACCGACTTAGTTTAAAAAGTCCTCCTGTAGGTCTCATCTAGTATCCTCTTACTTGTCTCTCCATCTGTCCACTCTTCCTATTCATTCTATAATACCTTTCCAGTATTGAGTTAAATTAGCCACAGCTTGTGGATCCACAAGGGAGACAACATGTAAATAAGCAATTACAAAACAATGCAATATATCCCTGATCTATTTGGTTCTATGTGAGCACAGAGAGGTCAGAATTTCAAGGGAGGGGCAAGGCAAAAAGTAACATTTAATGGAGGCACTGTTTACTAATGCTGGAAATAAAAATAAAACATTCTTGTGATAATTTCACTATTCCTAACAGTTATTGAATTATTCCTGTGTGTCAGGCTCTGTTTTAAGTCCTTTTCATACATGATCTTATTCAATTCTCATAACCACACTCTGTAGTAAGCACTGTTGTTATCCCCTCTTTACACAGGAGGAAACCAAGGCTTAGAGAGTTTAAATAACTTGCCCAAGGTTACATAGCTTAGTAGAGGTGGAGTTAGGATTTTAACTGAGGCAGTCTGAATTCATTTATTTAGAGGCAAAGAGGAGATGAGTTTTCGTATGCATTGCATTTGAATAGTAGACGTGTTCCAAAGGCAGTGGGTATGTGGATCTTAGGTTCAGAAGATGCAGAGTTGGGACTCAGCAGTCTATAGAAGTTACTTGAAGCTAAGAATGTCCATGCAAATGCCTCCAGGAGAGTGAGAGTTTGAATAGAGGAGGTTCAAGGAGAGAAACTTAGATAAGACTACTACGATCACCATGTAAGGGGAAAGTAGAGGAGGAAAAGCAACCAAAAACATGTCCAGGCACTACCAGGGAGGATCATTATTTGGAGTATGTGTCACATCTATATTATAGTCAACAGTATTCACATCCAATGACAACAAGCCGGCGCACTGTGCTTTTCTTCGAAGCTCTTTCCATAAGGTAGCAAATGAGCCATCCTGTAACCTCCTCAAAAGAGAAGAGTGGCCTCCCAACAGTCAGCTGAGCCTTGGCCCTCCTCTGGCCTATGCTGTTCAGCCACCTAATTATCCAAACAGCATGACCGGGTTTGCACATAGGAATTAGAAGAGATCACTGGTTGTCCTGAAACCCTGCCTTAGCTCTGTCATTTCCCAAAGTAGCTTACTTCTTCATTTAAATCTATATCACAGCTACTAGCCTGGTGCCCTCTGTGACTCAGCTTCGGTAACTATCTAGAGTAAAGATCAACAAATATTTCAGCAAATGTTTTGGAGATCAGCAAACATTTTTAGCTTTGTGGACCATACAGGCTCTGTTGCAACTGCTCAATTCTGCTATCTGTTATAGCACGAAAGAAGTCATAAACAATATGTAAACATAGCTGGGTGCTCCAATAAAACTTTATTTACCAAAACAGGTGATGCATTGGATTTGGCTAATGGGCTGTGGTTTGATGACCCTTGATGTAGAATCATGCCTCTATATTTGGTGTCCTTTCAACAATTCTTTCTCACCTCTGATCCTTTCTTCATTAAACGCTTAGCTCCATACAGTTGAATGCTCTTGTACTCATTCCTTAGTTCTTTCTTATTCTCCTCTTTGTGTTATATTTTCTGGTATATTCCCTAGTAAAATTTTCTGCTTTGAGAAATATTTTAATAGTTATTGTAAGAACAGCTCCATAGGTAGGCTGAAATGGAAGTGGCAGTTAACTGAACTATGGCCTTGTGAAACCTGTAGTGTTTTGGTGATCTGATATTTCTGTTCTAGTTTCTTAAACACCTCTCCACCAAATTCAAAATCATTTATGACAAGTGATCTTGTTAATTAGTGGAGTTGCTCTTAATAATATAACACATTAGGTTTTATTTGTGAAGTCAGGGATGATTCTGATTCCCATGCAGCAAACCCTTTTGGTGTGCTTCTTTGGGAATTTGGTAATTTTGTGAAATATAGAAGGGTGCGTAGCATTTCTTAGATGGAATCCCTATGGAAGGATACACATGGTGACTGTGAGATTACCCTGAGAATTGGGGAAATTCAGCTTACCACTGAACATTTTAAGTAGAAAATGAAAGCATCCATTGCATTTCAGGAGAATTAAAAATTGGAAAATAAGAACCAAAACAGTTTGCTTCTTGGTAAAGCAAGATTTAGAAAATATTGGAAATCTGCTAAAGCATCATTTTCCTCTACAGTCCTTATCTTTACGGGATCTCGCTATTGATTATGAAGTACATTCAAATATTTTTTTAAATTACAAAATGCTTATTTATATACATTGATCTTTACACCAAGAGGGCTGATGGAGTAAGCTTGATTTTCTAATCTTCCTGATCTTAATTGAGTTGTTTGTACAGCATTTCAAGTCTGCTATCAATTAAGTAGCCATTCTGTGATGTGTGAGTTGAGGAGTGAAATACAGTGATTTTTGTGTCAACTCCATTTGTGATAAGAAATCAATGCATGAACAGCAGAGCCAGGAAAACACTGAAATCCTTTTATGGTTTTACATTAATTTCTATGGCAGGCAGAAATTACATTAATTTCTATGTGCTGCTTGATCCCTCTTCAGAAAAGGTCTTCCTGCCCAGCTGTGGGGAGTGCAGTTAGTGCACAGCCTGAAGCTGTCAACTCCTTTAGGGTCAGTCTCAGCTGAGGTCATGCCATTCCAGACAGCTCACAACTGATATTGGTGTGAGATGAGGAGCTATAAAGACCAGGCCATTTCACCCTGAAGTAGGATATTCTGTTAGACAACACTTGTGCCAAAGTGCTCTGTCAGCTTTGTGGGGCTTGAATTGCAATTTAACTTCCCGTTCTGCCCAATTTTGCTTCAGCTCCTTCATTTACAGGAGTTTATCCACTCACAAACATATTGTATTCAAAACTCCATCTCAGCATCTGCTTCCAGAGAACCTGGGTTGCAGTAGCAGGTGAGTGGTCAGCAACCCTCTGGCTTCCTCATGCAAGGGATAGATCTATCAAGAGGACTTACACTTTGTAGTGTTTGGCCCTTAGTGGTGATGGGTTATCCCAAGTTATTCGCATTGTCTCAATGGGTTCTCCAAGAGAAATGACTTGAAGCTTAAAACAGAGGTGGATAATCTAGAGGCATATTCTGTTGAGCAGGTAGGAGAAACTGCTAGAAACCTTAATGGTTTGCCACCTTGCTAAAAAAAAAATATTTAGTCTTTTTGGCATCTGAGGTCTTAGTGGAAAACTTGTTTCTTCCATTTTTCTTGAACCCCTTTTTGTGTGTACACTCTTTTTCATTCCTCCAATTCTTCCTTGTATAATCAGTCTCCCAGTTGCCACAATTTCTGTGGGCTCAGTTATCAGGCCTGGCTGAGGCTTCTGTGGATCAAAATGGGCATAAGAGTGTGTGCTACAGGAAAGAAGAGGAGAGGAAGCCAGCATTGGGCCAGGGGCCAGGAGAGCTCAGCCAGTGTGACCCTGAGGAAGAGAACAATGGTGCCAATTATAGGCTCCAAGGAGTTTGGTGGATTGGAGTCATTCTGGTTTCTGTTGAAATGTGAAAGGAGGCTGTTGTTTACCGAGAACCTGCATGCCCTCGGCCCTTCACATGTCAGCTCATTTACTTTTCAAACAAACGCACAAAGTAGACATTTTAGAGTTGAGGAAATGTTTAACATTTTTATTTTACTTAAATTGACAAAATTCTATGTGCTTGTTGGGTACAAATGTTATTTTGGAATATATGTACAGATTGTGGAATGGCTAATCAAGCTAATTAACAGGTGTGTTACCTCATGAGTTGAGGAAATTGAAGCATAGAGAGATTTAAATGACTTATCCAAGTTCATTTAATGGCTCTGAATGTGCAGAGATGGTGGTGAGGAGTTAGTGCTGTAGTAGGTATCACTAGTTTTCTAACAAATACCCATTTTCCCTTCTGCTTTAGTAAGAGAACCCCAAATTTAAGCCACATTTGTTGTGGCCTTGAATAGCAACTTCCCAGTGCAACTAGGTATAGCCATATGACCAGATTCTTACCTATGAGATGTAAATGGAAGTATTGTATGAGATTGCTCCGAAGTCTCTTGAAAAAAAAAAAAAAAAAAAAACGGAGGTGATGAGATTTTTCTTGTTTCTTTCATCTTGCTGTCTGGAGTGCAGATATAATAGCTGGAGCTCTAGCAGCCACCAGGACTATGTTACATTAAATTAAACTTGAAGTACAGTAGCTTCTGTACCTAGTATTCTGCAACCTAACTTATTTTGTACACAAACTGCAACCTCACTTTATCATAGTCTTGTAACAAATAGCTGAGTCTCAACCAATCCCAGTAGTTGAGCTTCAGCCAATGAGGGCTGCCAGCTGATCAGATCATGCCCATATAAGGCAAATGCCTCAACCAGCATGCCTAAATAAGGCAGCTGCAACCAATCAAGTGGTTTCTGTATCACTTCCTTTTTCTGTTTATAAATACTACCTGTTCCCATTGCTGGGTGGAGTTCTCTGAACCTCTCCTGGTTCTCACTGCTACCCAGTTCTAACCAGTAGTTCAGAGAGCTTCGTCCAATATGGGCAGGCAGCATTTATGGACAGAAAAAGGAAATACCATATAGAAATACCTTGATTATAGCTCAGTATTTGTCTTATGTGGACAAGTATAAGGCCGATCAGCTGGCAGCCTGTGACTGGCTGAGACTAGACTCAGCTATCTGTTGCAGAATATACTCTTAAGTGAGGTTGCATTTTGTTTACATACTAAGTTTGGTTGCAATTCACTACATAGAGAGACAGCGTTAGGCCAAATTTCATTTAATAAACTTAAAATGGATCTCCATTATACATAAATATGGATATAATGTAGTTATTATTGAATAACACCATTAAACTCCCCATGCCCCTTCTAAGAGCAGGACCTAGGAAGTGGTTCAGAACCTTTCTGTTTAACCACTTTACTTCCAATATTGTGTGACACATACAAGCATGCTTTTAAGTGTCACCCCTTTGATAGACAGGTATTAATAACATTCAGAGTTGCTGTCTGGAGTCAAAGTTTCAGTCACTAGTTTCCTGTATCCTCATCACAAATGGTAGCTTCTGCCCAGTTGTATTTTAAAAAGAAACTCACCCTTTCGCACATCTTTCAGGAAAAATGAAAGGCTTAGTCTCTGACTGAGAAGATTTTAACTCAATTAGGTTGAGTGATTTGATCTCTAACCCATGGCAGTTTTGTTCTGAGGATACCTCACAACCAAAATGAACACTGCAGTAGAGCAAATAGAGATCAGAACTAGGGTATCATTGGAATGAGTGTTTGCATCTGACTCTGATTACAATAAGCAATGTGGCCTAGCTGGGGAATGCTGTATTTTCACAATTGACAGACCAAGCAGCCTGCAGCAATCAGCAAAGGGCGGCTTATTTTGAGCAAAAACATCCATCAGACTGTGATGAGAAAAGCAGAGCTGCAATCAGTGGCAGGTTCTTCCAAGAGCTGTTGATGAAAAATGGACTTTACATGTATCAAGCTGAGAAAGAACTGCCGCTCATTTTTTAGCCTCATTTGCATGCATGAACAACAACATTGGAAACATTTTTGAACATGAAAGAGAGTGAGACAATAGTTCCATCATGAGTAGAACTTTTCTGTCCTCAATCATAAAATAGAATACCCACTTTGTGACAGGAATATATTAGGTTTCAAAAGGCAAGATAATAAGCAATTTCAAAGAAGGTTCTAACATTCACTCCAAAAGTCTTATGCAGATGTATTATTTTCATTGGTATTATGATAAAAAAATTCCACTGATGTAACCAATAGAATGGAAATCTTTGATAAGATGTTCAGTCTTATCGCTATTAACTCTATTTCACATGACTAAAAAATTAGAACTCTTTAGCTCTTGAATCTTTCTAACTGCATGGTATATCATGAAAGCTCTGTAGGTTCAAAGTTTATGATTTGAAGTAAAAGAAAATTTGTTCAAGTAGGAATCTTTAGCTTTCTTCTTTTGAGAGCATGTCCTGCTGTCGTTATGAGATTTTTGGTTTTGATATGTGCTAGGATATTTGGAAGTTTTTCCTAACGTGGCAGAAAGAGGCTAAAGATACAGAATGATCTTCATTTTTAAGCATTAAATTTCTCTCTCCTTAAGGCCTACTAACTATGCACAGAGGCATTTAGAACTGGGGCCTGATCTTGCCTTACAGGCTGCTCTGTTTGATTTTGTCCTGCCTCCTGCAGGGAAGCTGGGGGAGGAAAGGGAGATAATATATTGGTTTAAGTTTATGGCATCCAAGTCTATTCAAAAGCATGGGCTTTCTCTCCTGTTTCTCATTTCTCATGGGGTAGTTTCTGAATTAGGTCTCGCCTTTTGTATTTGATTAATTTCCTCTGTTTAAGTCCATGAGGATTGATTGTTTCTCTATATGGGTTTGCTGAAATGTAAAATAAGCAATCTGTCTGTTTCTTCAAACAAGACAAAAATTAATACTGTGACCTAAAAGGATATTAATTTAAAAAAGAATAATATGCATATCAATCAAAGATAAGGTCTCAGATGCCTCAGACCTGATAGACTATCACTTTCTCCTTTTCTTTCTTGCGTAGTTGTTGAGGATTTCAGATATGGACTCTGGCGCTCATGTTCTAAAGGTGAGGTTACTTTCCTGTCCTTGCTGTTTATATCTTATATAGAATTAGAAAGATGCCACGTGAAATGCTATTGGCCGCTCACTTATGGCTATGTATGCATTGTATCCAACTGCTCCTTCAGTTTATAGCAACCAAGGCAGGAGTGCTGTGGTCAGCTATTGGCTAAACTGTAAGCAGTGTCAGAGCAAATTTCAGAGGAAGTCTGTGAATGGTTGCTGATATGCCATCCACAGAGTAGGACTGTCTAGAAAAAAAATCCTGATATTTATTTATTATTTTCATATTGAATTAGCTCCCCAATATCTCCTTAGGCTGACCACCAGCACTGTTGCCCTGCTTACCAAAAACCAACTTGGTGGAGCAGGGGGCATGGTAGGCATGCCAACCTGAGCAATTAAAATGTTAAATGCTTGACTTTATAATGTGTGGATGGATGTTTGTGCTAAGTGTTAAAAAATATATCTTGCCACAGGGAGAGAATGGTGATTTGAATACTCTTTTCAGAGCTCTCTGAGTTTCCTTGCTGCGGTTGAATAGGAAGTTGTAGAGCATTTTCCCATCAGTGAAATGCCTCTGTATCCTTTTGGGGTGGTAGTAGAAAGCCTATAGGACTCATGATCCCTGATGTCTTCTTTCAGTTCTCTACATGGCATATTACATGATAGCATGAGAAAAATATGCCAGCAATTCAAGCAGAAAGAATTCTGGAAGACTCACTTCTCAGTCTTATTCTCTGATGTGTATTGAATGACAATAGCAGTAAAACCTCAAGCTGTTCATTTGGATCGGGCAGCCATTGTGCACTTGGATATGACTATTCTTTTTATCAAATCTCCTGTTATTTGCATTTATATGATGCCTTTCTTCTAAAGCTCTTAAAGCAATTTCAGCTTCACAATACTTGTGTGAATTGAATAAGAAGAAACATACTTTGTTTTGAGGTTGAGATAAAAGATAAATTGTCAATGACTTTCCTCAACAGAACAGAGCACAGTGGGTACTCAGTTTTTCCACACTGATTTCCTTGGAAACCTCAAAGAAAACGTTATTTTAAAAAGGAGTTCTGATCCTGGGTGTAGACATCCGGGGGCAAGGGTCCATTGACAGGCTTTAGGGCTCCTGTGAACTCTCTGAGAGATGTACAAAATGAAGTTCCCCTGCACATTTTCCTGGGCTGAGGGTTTGCATTACCATATTTATCAGATTCTAACACGGCTTAAGGACCATTGTCTGGAACCATGCTCCTTAAATATCTGGTATATTCAAATCAATTGAGATGTTTGTCAAAAATTCCAGGGCACATATCCAGGAATTCCAAGTTAATAAGTTTGGGGTGGGGTCTTGGGACCTGAATTTTGACACCAAGTGATTCCAGTTCTGGTGAACCAAGAGACACATTTAGAGAAACAATGGTCTAGCCCCTTGAGGGTGGCTTAGTAAGAAAGTCACTGACTGGCATCTTTGGAAATTACTGTTTCAGACTGGGGAAGAGAAGTTAAAGTGCAAGGCTAGAGAGAGGGTGCAGAAGTTGTAGTGACAGAGAATACCATATATTTCGTCATGTGTCCTAAAACCAGAATCGTATTTCAAGAGAAGTTAGGCTATCAGTCTGTGAAAGTGAATGATTGAAAGTGGAAAATAAAACAGCTTAGATGAGAATGATTTAAAATGTACAGGGGAAAGTGTTAGTAGACACAATACTGTTTTTAGGTTTTTCTTATCTGTTTTATATTGCCCTTATATCAGAAAAACAGCTGCTGGCAGGAAACAAATGCTCAATCAAGCCATCAAATATCAAGGAGCTGGAAATTCAGATCCTGCCATTAACCAGAACATAAGAAATAACATTAGGTGAAGAGGAGCATTTTACTGCATTGCTGGGAGAACTGAGTTAGCTGGACCAAGGTCTGTTCTAAAGCAGCAAAGTATTTTAGGATTTTCTGTCTTTACAAGCCCATGGAAGAATAGCATAAGTAGAGGGATTTTATTCCATCGAAGGGGGCACTTCTGTTTCTTTCCCATGAAGGTAGTGTGTTTGACAAGCAGTTCTATGAAACTGCTATTTTAAATACCTTCATTCCTGAATTAGGAGACCATCCGGATTCAGTATAAGCTGATGGGTTGACCAGGGCAGGAATACAGTTGATCCCATCCCCCGTCAGTCAGTTCTCCAGGCTTTCCTTCAGGAAATACTCTTGTCAAGGCCTGACAAAATCCTCTTGTTACTGTGTCATCATTCATGTTGCCAAATATACTTTGATGTGTGTGGCACCAGACCACACTTAAGGAAAATTGCTTCATGAACTTTTATTTAAAGCTGTAATAATGTTAGCTCGGTGGCTTCTTTGCTTGTTACTTTGTCATTTAGTTTGGTTGTAAGAATATGATGCCGGTGGTAAGTCAATTGCTCTAAAACCTCACTGCAATCTGTAAAGTACTATATTCATAAAGTACCTTTTGGGAAGTACATAGTGTCTTTTTGAAGAGATTCATTTTAAATTTAACAGAGCCTTTTTCTGTAAATGTATTGACACACACTTAGAGCACACCATGCTGGAGCCTGGCAAGATCTTTAGAGAATATGTGTGCATGGCTGATGAAATGCCATGATTTGTTTGGAAAAAGCTTTTAGGAAACTAAGTTGTATTAAAAGGGAAGTGAGCTTTTTAAATGTGGGTATAATGTACCCTAATGTAAAGTTGTAGCACTTGATCCTGAAGAAGGACTTCAAGGAAAGCAAAGGGCTGTCCTGGCTGAAGGGATCTCTGTCCTTCAGGTTGGCCTGAGCCAACTGAAAGCAGTCTTCCTGCTGTCCTTCCTTGGCCCAGTTCTTTTGTGATCTCACTCTCCCTTCTCACCACCTTCACTTCCCTCCTCCAAAACACACTCGGAGTCCCATTCATTGTTGAATGCCCAGCACGGTGAAACTGGCACACACTCATGCTAAATAGATATTTGTTAAATGAATTGATGAATGCTTAAAAATCTCCATGGACCTTCTATCGGTCTCTGGATAAAAGTTACAATCTTTACAGTGACCTACAAAGCCGAGGCTGATCTTGTCCCTGTGACTGCGCTGACTTCATCTCTTAATGTTCTCCATGTCCCTCACACTGTTCCAGCTACACTGGTTTCCTTGCAGTTCCTCACATAAGCCAGGGCTAATGCCACCTGAGGGCCTTGTCATTTGCTATTCCCTCTGCCTGGAATGCGTTCTCCAGATATCTACATGGCTTCTTTCTCAACCTCCTGTAGTCTTCTCAATGAAGTCTTCCTACTCCTTATTCCTTATGTCAGATATCTATTTATTGTTGTGTAATAAGCCACCCCAAAATTTAGTGGCTTAATCAGGAATGACTTGTTATTTGTGACAATATTGCAAGTGAGTGGGTATTCCTTCCTTATCCAGGGGAGTCTGTTCAGCCGAGAGCTCCACTGGTATGTCTTGATTTTCCTCCACATGGTCTCTCTCCATGGTGGCTCGTCCTCTAGGGCCTCTCTACGTGGCTCTCCTTCCAGTAGAATAGCCAGGCCTTGCTTAAATCATAGAGGCTGACTTTTAAGTGACAGCCTTCCAAGAAGACAGGCCCCAAGGGGAAGGGCTTACCCAGCCTCTGCTTGTATCACACTTGCTAATGTCCTATTATTTAATGCCAGTCACAGCCATGGCCAGAGCCAATGTGGCAGGAGATTACACAAGTATATGAACGCCGAGAGGTGTGATTAATTGGAGACTACCAATGCAATAGTCTACTCTAGTCTGCCCTTTAGCCCCAAGTGATTCACTTCTCTCCCACCTGCAGATTACACTCACAGCCTTCAAAGTCTCATCCCATTAAGTCCTGTGGTTTACACTTGAGTTCTAGTATCTTCCAGGTTAGATCAGGGCCAGGTGTGGCTGAGGTCAGTGGGTGCTATTCCCCAGGTGCTGCTCCTTAGTTGTCATTCTTCAGGTTTAAAGACCTATAAACTGGGTCAGCAAGATCATTCTTTGCCTCTCAACTTCTACTGTAGAAATGCAGCATATTCCTTTCCAGTGGCCAATGGGATTTATTCTATTTACCTTAACTATTTCTCTCCTTATGCAATTTCCAGATTTTCCTTTTTGCTGTACCCTCAGAAAAGACATAGAAAATCTCATTGTTATGCTAAAAGTTCATGACTTTTATAATTACCAATTTTATCTTAAGTTCATCACTTTTATAATTACCAATTTAATTTGTTTTCTCCCGATGTTTTAGTTATCTATTACAATATTTTAAAAAGCACCCCAAAATTGAATGGCTTGAAACAACAGTACCTTATTATTTCTCTTAATTTTCTGGGTTTACTGGGTTTCTATTCTCTTTATGTGGTGTGGTGCCAGCGGGATCTCTCCTGTGTTTGCATGCAGATGGGAGCTCAGTGGTGCACCTTTGTTCTTCTTCCTCTTGTCATCCTCCCCACCTTGGTCTTGTGATCCAGGGCCTGTCCATGTGACCTGTATCCCCAGGATAGTCTGGACTTCCTTACAATGTGGCAGCGAGGTTCTCAGATAGTAATAACAGAAGCAGCCAGGTCTCATAAGGGCCAGCCCTGGAGCTGATATCTCCAGCTGTTCTATTAGTCAGAGCAGGTCAGAAGGCCAGCCTGGATTCAAGGAGAGAGAAAATAGACCCCATCTCTTAAGTGGCGAGATGGACTATTGGTGGCCATCATTAGGGACTGTCTACCACATTCCTTCTTTCCTGTTCATTTTCTCCTAACTTCTCATCACTCTGTATTTATCTTATTATTTATTTCAACACTGAGTGTATGCTCTGTAAAGTCAGGGATTTTTTCTTGTCTTTTTTTCTTTTTTTTCTGAGATGGCGTCTTGCTCACCTGACCAGGCTGTAGTGCAGTGGCGCTATCTTGGCTCACTGCAACCACTATTGCCCAGGTTCAAGTGCCCAGGTTCAAGTGATTCTCCCATCTCAGCCTCCTGCGTAGCTGGGATTACAGGCACTCACCATGATGCCTGGCTAATTTTTGTATTTTAGTAGAGACAGGGTTTCAGCATGTTGGCCAGGCTGGTCTTGAACTCCTGACCTTAGGCGATCCACTATTTTATTCATTTTATTTAATGCTGTATATTCTACAGAATATTGCTTGCCACATAATGGATGCTCACAGATTTTTTAAATGAATATTTAGCATGCTAGCTGCTGGGATACATCTCCTGGTCTCTCTACCTGGGCATTTATCATCTACTTGTTCCCTCATGGCTGATTTGAATGCAGAATGTTAATATATATGTATATATTTGACTTTTGACATGTCTTAGCCCACTTGCTCTGTTTGTATCTTTGAATGTTAACTCTGGCATTGTTGGATCTTCACCTAGTGTGAGTCTTCTGATAGAGAATGACAATGCAGAACTTGATGCCAACTTGGCTAGCTGGCCCCATACCCACTTAAGAATGCTTCCTCACTATCCACTGATCTTCCCATAGGGTCAGTATACTGAGAAAGTGATGCTTTCTCGTATGTGTTAGGGAAATACATGTATGAGACATGGAGAGAAACATAGGCATAAAAGACAGAGTATATTAGAGTTAACCTCATGATAAAGTATAGAATATCCCACAATGTGGGGTTCTGAAGAACTCTAAGGGAAGACGCCCATTTCATTTTGACCATATTTGTCAAATGTAAAAGACAAATTTCATTTGACTATATTTGTCAAATGAAATTTAAAATTTTCAAATAATTTTAGGATATTCAAAAATTAATGGCTGATGTATAACTGTTTTATTGTTTTTTTCTCTAATCCATTCCAGTGTAATTTCTTCTTACTCTTTTTCTTTTTGTGTCTTCCTCCAAGTTACTAAATTTTTTTTTTTATTGAAAATGAACAGTTTTTACCTCTAAATCTCATCTCTCCAGTGATGCTTGATTTTGGAGTATATGATTGTTTTAACTGATTTCGTTTGGCCTAAAGCTTCCCAGTAAAATCTTTGGAGGAGGGAATTGCTTGTTGCTTTTTCGGGATATTGTTAGAGGTAGAATATGATATGCTGATATCATAAAGCCACCAATTCTAGAAAACACACATACAAATCAGCCTAATTTTTTAAACAGTCACATCTTATGTTGTAAGTGAAAGACAGTAAGGTGACATATGAAAATCATATTAATGGATGGTTTCATCTAATGTCTGTAACTGGAAATTGCAAAGGAAGTCAGTGACTGCTACATGATTAGTTGTGTAGAATGAAAACAACTATTATTTGCTCATATGATTTCTGTTTAAGCAAGTGAAATACCACAGCTGGGGGATAATTGCTGGCAGGGTTTGCTGGGTGAACTTTAAATAAATAGAGAGAAAGAGGAAGGTAAAAACGTTTAAAGAGAAATATTTAAATAATGCTTTCAAAGCAAATGCTGAGAAAGAAGGTGTAAGCGTCCTGAAACATACCATGAGACGTTTATGAATTATTAAAGACCAAACCATAATATTATTCTTTTCTGTTAAAGATAATGCTAGTATAAATTGGGAGCATTTATAAACTTCTTTAGGATGGCGGACACAGAATATATATCATAAAGTTGATTGCTTTTCTGAAATAAAATTAGTGGATACAGGCAATTCCATAAATAATAGTATTTAATCACAATTTCTTTGTTCAGTAAGTTTATATCTCTGTAAATTTATTTCTGGAAAGATAACTGAAAATCTTGCTTACAAGCTGAAGTAGGAACAATCACTAGGTACTCTCCGTCAGGGCAATTTCAAACGTTGTTCCTTTCCACCCACCAAGCCTGATTTAAAGCATTTAATCATGGGCTAAGAAGGCTGAATTTTTTAATTGTATTTTTAACCCAATTTTGGATATTGAAAACTAACATCCCAAAGAGGGGTTTGATCAAAATGAGAATTATAAAACAAGGAAGGACATTTGATTCATGTTATCTGATAATGCAAGTTTA
>NC_044982.1:66502031-66577832 GCF_008728515.1 Papio anubis | reverse complement strand
AAATGAGTTAGGGAGGATTCCCTCTTTTTCTATTGATTGGAATAGTTTCAGAAGGAATGGTACCAACTCCTCCTTATACCTCTGGTAGAATTCAGCTGTGAATCCATCTGGTCCTGGACTTTTTTTGGTTGGTAGGCTATTAATTATTGCCTCAATTTCAGAGCCTACTATTGGTCTATTCAGGGATTCAACTTCTTCCTGGTTTAGTCTTGGAAGAGTGTAAGTGTCCAGGAAATTATCCATTTCTTCTAGGTTTTCCAGTTTATTTGCGTAGAGGTGTTTATAGTATTCTCTGATGGTAGTTTGTATTTCTGTGGGGTCGGTGGTGATATCCCCTTTATCATTTTTAATTGCGTCGATTTGATTCTTCTCTCTTTTCTTCTTTATTAGTCTTGCTAGTGGTCTGTCAATTTTGTTGATCTTTTCAAAAAACCAACTCCTGGATTCATTGATTTTTTGGAGGGTTTTTTGTGTCTCTATCTCCTTCAGTTCTGCTCTGATCTTAGTTATTTCTTGCCTTCTGCTAGCTTTGGAATGTGTTTGCTCTTGCTTCTCTAGTTCTTTTAATTGCGATGTTAGAGTGTCAATTTTTGATCTTTCCTGCTTTCTCTTGTGGGCATTTAGTGCTATAAATTTCCCTCTACACACTGCTTTAAATGTGTCCCAGAGATTCTGGTATGTTGTATCTTTGTTCTCATTGGTTTCAAAGAACATCTTTATTTCTGCCTTCATTTCGTTATGTACCCAGTAGTCATTCAGGAGCAGGTTGTTCAGTTTCCATGTAGTTGAGCGGTTTTGATTGAGTTTCTTAGTCCTGAGTTCTAGTTTGATTGCACTGTGGTCTGAGAGACAGTTTGTTATAATTTCTGTTCTTGTACATTTGCTGAGGAGTGCTTTACTTCCAATTATATGGTCAATTTTGGAGTAAGTACGATGTGGTGCTGAGAAGAATGTATATTCTGTTGATTTGGGGTGGAGAGTTCTATAGATGTCTATTAGGTCTGCTTGCTGCAGAGATGAGTTCAATTCCTGGATATCCTTGTTAACTTTCTGTCTCATTGATCTGTCTAATGTTGACAGTGGAGTGTTGAAGTCTCCCATTATTATTGTATGGGAGTCTAAGTCTCTTTGTAAGTCTCTAAGGACTTGCTTTATGAATCTGGGTGCTCCTGTATTGGGTGCATATATATTTAGGATAGTTAGCTCTTCCTGTTGAATTGATCCCTTTACCATTATGTAATGGCCTTCTTTGTCTCTTTTGATCTTTGATAGTTTAAAGTCTTTTTTATCAGAGACTAGTATTGCGACCCCCGCTTTTTTTTGTTCTCCATTTGCTTGGTAAATCTTCCTCCATCCCTTTATTTTGAGCCCCTGTATGTCTCTGCGTGTGAGATGGGTCTCCTGAATACAGCAGACTGATGGGTCTTGACTCTTTATCCAGTTTGCCAGTCTGTGTCTTTTAATTGGAGCATTTAGTCCATTTACATTTAAGGTTAAGATTGTTATGTGTGAACTTGATCCTGCCATTATGATATTAACTGGTTATTTTGCTCGTTAGTTGATGCAGTTTCTTCCTAGCCTCGATGGTCTTTACATTTTGGCCTGTTTTTGCAATGGCTGGTACCGGTTGTTCCTTTCCATGTTTAGTGCTTCCTTCAGGGTCTCTTGTAAGGCAGGCCTAGTGGTGACAAAATCTCTAAGCATTTGCTTATCTGTAAAGGATTTTATTTCTCCTTCACTTATGAAACTTAGTTTGGCTGGATATGAAATTCTGGGTTTAAAATTCTTTTCTTTAAGAATGTTGAATATTGGCCCCCACTCTCTTCTGGCTTGTAGAGTTTCTGCTGAGAGATCTGCTGTTAGTCTGATGGGCCTCCCTTTGTGGGTAACCCGACCTTTCTCTCTGGCTGCCCTTAAGATTTTTTCCTTCATTTCAACTTTGGTGAATCTGGCAATTATGTGTCTTGGAGTTGCTCTTCTCAAGGAGTATCTTTGTGGCGTTCTCTGTATTTCCTGGATTTGAATGTTGGCCTGCCCTACTAGGTTGGGGAAGTTCTCCTGGATAATATCCTGAAGAGTGTTTTCCAACTTGGTTCCATTTTCCCCCTCACTTTCAGGCACCCCAATCAGACGTAGATTTGGTCTTTTTACATAATCCCATACTTCTTGCAGGCTTTGTTCATTTCTTTTTCTTCTTTTTTCTTTTGGTTTCTCTTCTTGCTTCATTTCATTCATTTGATCCTCAATCGCTGATACTGTTTCTTCCAGTTGATCGAGTCGGTTACTGAAGCTTGTGCATTTGTCACGTATTTCTCGTGTCATGGTTTTCATCTCTTTCATTTCGTTTATGACCTTCTCTGCATTAATTACTCTAGCCATCAATTCTTCCACTTTTTTTTCAAGATTTTTAGTTTCTTTGCGCTGGGTACGTAATTCCTCCTTTAGCTCTGAGAAATTTGATGGACTGAAGCCTTCTTCTCTCATCTCGTCAAAGTCATTCTCCGTCCAGCTTTGATCCGTTGCTGGCGATGAGCTGTGCTCCTTTGCCAGGGGAGATGTGCTCTTATTTTTTGAGTTTCCAGCTTTTCTGCCCTGCTTTTTCCCCATCTTTGTGAGTTTATCTGCCTCTGGTCTTTGATGATGGTGACGTACTGATGGGGTTTTGGTGTAGGTGTTCTTCCTGTTTGATAGTTTTCCTTCTAACAGTCAGGACCCTCAGCTGTAGGTCTGTTGGAGATTGCTTGAGGTCCAGTCCAGACCCTGTTTGCCTGGGTATCAGCAGCAGAGGCTGCAGAAGATAGAATATTTCTGAACAGCGAGTGTACCTGTCTGATTCTTGCTTTGGAAGCTTCCTCTCAGGGGTGTACTCCACCCTGTGAGGTGTGGGGTGTCAGACTGCCCCTAGTGGGGGATGTCTCCCAGTTAGGCTACTCAGGGGTCAGGGACCCACTTGAGCAGGGAGTCTGTCCCTTCTCAGATCTCAACCTCCATGTTGGGAGATCCACTGCTCTCTTCAAAGCTGTCAGACAGAGTCGTTTGTGTCTGCAGAGGTTTCTGCTGTGTTTGTTATTGTTTACTGTGCCCTGTCCCCAGAGGTGGAGTCTACAGAGACAGGCAGGTTTCCTTGAGCTGCTGTGAGCTCCACCCAGTTGGAGCTTCCCAGCAGCTTTGTTTACCTACTTAAGCCTCAGCAATGGCGGGCGCCCCTCCCCCAGCCTCGCTGCTGCCTTGCCGGTAGATCACAGACTGCTGTGCTAGCAATGAGGGAGGCTCCGTGGGTGTGGGACCCTCCCGGCCAGGTGTGGGATATGATCTCCTGGTGTGCCTGTTTGCTTAAAGCGCAATATTGGGGTGGGAGTTACCCGATTTTCCAGGTGTTGTGTGTCTCAGTTCCCCTGGCTAGGAAAAAGGATTCCCTTCCCCCTTGCACTTCCCAGGTGAGGCAATGCCTCGCCCTGCTTCAGCTCTCGCTGGTTGGGCTGCAGCAGCTGACCAGCACCGATCGTCCGGCACTCCCCAGTGAGATGAACCCAGTACCTCAGTTGAAAATGCAGAAATCACGGGTCTTCTGTGTCGCTCGCGCTGGGAGTTGGAGACTGGAGCTGTTCCTATTCGGCCATCTTGCTCTGCCCTCCGAAACAGTCTTGCATCATGGGGATGAAGCCAACTTGATCATGGCGTAAGCTATTTGATGTGCTGCTAGATTCAGTTTGCCAGTATTTTATTGAGCATTTTTGCATTGATATTCATCAAGGATATTGGCCTGAAGTTTTCTTTTTTTGTTGTTGTATCTCTGCAAAGTTTTGGTATCAGAATGATTCTGGACTTATAGAATAAGTTAGGGAGGAGTCCTCCCTCTTCAATTTTTTGGAATAGTTTCAGTAGAAGTGGTATAAAGTCTTCTTTGTACCCCCGTAGAATTTGGCTGTGAATCCATCGGTCCTGGGCTTTTTTATTGGCAGTAGGCTCTTTATTACTGCCTCAATTTCAGAACACATTATTGGTCTATTCAGGGCTTCAGTTTCTTCCTGGTTCAGTCTTGGGAGGGTATATTTGTCCAGGATTTTTTTTTTCTAATTTATGTTAATAGAGGTGTTTATTGTATTCTCTGATGGTTGTTTGTATTTCTGTGGGGTCAGTAGTAATATCCCTCTTATCATTTCTGATTGTGTTTGATTCTTCTCTCTTTTCTTCTTTGTTAGTCTAGCTAGTGGTCTATCTATTTGATTCATGTTTTCAAAAAACCAGCTCCTGGATTCATTGATTTTTTGAAGGGTTTTCCATGTCTCGGCTCTGAATTTGGTTATTTTTGGTCTTCTGCTAGCTTTGAGGTTTGTTTGCTCTTGGTTCTCTAGTTCTTTTTGTTGAGGTGTTAGGTTGTTGAGATCTTTCTAGCTTTTTCATGTGGGCATTTAGTGATATAAATTTCCGTCTTTACAGTACTTTAGCTGCATCCCAGAGATTCTGGTATGTTGTTCTCTTTTTACTCATTAGTTTCAAAGAACTTCTTTCTTAATTTCATTATTTATCCAGGAGTCATTCAGGAGCAGGTTGTTCAATTTCCGTGTAGTTTGGTGGTTTTGAGTTTAAACTTGAGTTCTAATTTGATTGTGCTGTGGTGTGAGAGACTGCTATAATTTCAGTTCTTTTGCATATTATGAAGAGTGTTTTACTTCCCATTATGTGATCAATTTTAGAGTAAGTGTCATGTGGTAATAAGAAGAATGTGTATTTTGTTGTTTTTGGGTGAAGAGTTCTGTAGATATCTCTCAGGTCCACTTGATCCAGAGCCGAGTTCACGTCCTGAATATGTTTGTTAATTTTCTGTCTCGATTACCTGTCTAATATTGTCCGTAGGGTGTTAACATCTCCCACTATTACTCTGTGGGAGTCTAAATCTCTTTGTAAGTCTCTAAGAACTTGCTTTATGAATCTGGGTGCTCCTGTATTGTGTGCATATGTGTTTAGGACAGTTAGCTCTTCTTGATGAACTGAACCCTTTACCATTGAGCTTTGTCACTTACTACAAGATTCATGGCAAATCCAGGACACTTTAAATTCTTTTTTTAGTTTATGGGCCATGTTTTTTTTTTCAAGATAATTTTTCCAAGTTCATTAGTGGCTCTAAATTAATGTTTCCTCTCATTAATTAAAAGAACCATAAACCAATAGCAATGAACAAAAGAGACAACATTTTGAACCTTAGAACTCCTTAGAATACAGAAACCATTTTTCTCCCTATAATCACATCTTACAAGTTTTTATTATTTTTCTAGTATAAAAATAATATATACTTTATGGTTAAATATGTTGGAAAATACAAAATGTACATAGAGAAGAAGATAAATAGTTCTTGTTAATACTTTTGCATTTTCCATTGTAACTATCATACTTTTGTATTATGTACATCTAGCAGATATTTGTGAAGAATTTTAGTTGAAAACCTAATGTGAGATAATTCTGGGGGAGTTGCATCAAAATGGTTTTATATTCTCAGAGAAAAATACTTAGAATTGATAGAATATGTGATCATTAGAATTGATAGAATGTGTGATCATGCCTGGTTCATCTGTGCTCTGGGTGTTGTTTAGTTCAGGCTTCTGGGTTGCTTCCTTGGGAAAATTAGATGCAACTGATGGGTTATGTCTTGCAAGATAGGCAAATACCTTGTCCTTTTTCTATGGGAAACAGACAATATTACTTAAAAATGAACAAAGAATAAATATAGGAAAGAATGTCTGCAAAGACAAAAGTTTTAGGCAAATCCTGAGACATTATCCTTTCAGTAACTTAGCAGGACTGTTTTTAATGGCTGAACTATGTGTCAGATACATCTTATGCACATTTTCAGACTACTGCGGCCTCACATGTGCATCATCCTAAGCCTATTGCTCCATGTCCTCCACCGTTGCGGGGTACTGCCCTTTATAAAAATGAGACTTATGAACTATCACGAGAACAGCATGGGAAGAACCCACCCCATGATTCAGTTACCTCCCAGGGGAACACATGGGGATTATGGGAGCTACAATTCAAGATGAGATTTGGGTGGGCACACAGCCAAACCATATCAGTATCCAAGGGATCCTAGTGTCTGTTTTTTCCATGGTAAATTATAAAATTATAAGACTATCAGTAATAATGCATAGAGAGTAAATTATTCTCATTTTCTGGAAGGATGTGTCCAGATGTCTGTTGGCACTTATAGAGGGCCATCTTATATCATTTACTTAGGTTTGAATACTTAGTGATATAGACAATTCTTTTCCATGAAGCTTTTATACTGTCTGTGTTGGTGACGGGAAGCTTTCTCATGCAGCATTCATATCATGTATTTATTCATTCAACATTCAGTTAATATTTATGGAGTGCCCAGCCTATTTAGAAATGGAATATATTAGGGCGGGCATGGTGTCTCATGCCTGTAATCCCAGCACTTTGGGAGGCTGAGGCAGGTGGATTACCTGAGGCCAGGAGTTTGAGACCAGTCTAGCCATCGTGGCGACACCCCCGTCTCTACTAAAAATACAAAAATTAGTTGGGCGTGGTGACATGTGCTTGTAATCCCAGCTACTCAGGAGAATGAGGCATGAGGATTGCCTAATTATGGGAGGCTGAGGTTGCACTAGCTGAGATCATACCACTGCATTCCAGTCTGGGCAGCAGAGTGAGACTCTGTTTTAAAAAAAAAATAGTGAGGTGGGGGATACATTAGTGAACTAAAAAGGAACTAACATTCAAGAGAAATAATATATAAATTTTAAAAAGGTGATAAAAGACTGTGGGAAAACTGAAATGGGATGAATAGGATCAGGAGTATAGTGAGGGAAAGAGGCTTGGGGCTTGGCATGTTGCTATATTAAATAGTGCAGGGGCCTTCACTGAGAAGGTGAGGTTGATCAAATGTATCTTAAAGAAGTAAGGGATTTAGCCAAGTGGATACCTGGGGAAAGAGCATTTCAGGCAGAGGAAATTGTACAGCACGTTTTCAAGGTGGGAGCATGTCCAGCGAGTGTCAGTATCTGGAGGCGACTGCTGTGGATGCTAGCAGAGTAAGCAAAGAAGAGTGAAGTAGGAATTGAGGCTAGGTAGACTATGTTGGACCTTGTCCAGCTCTTATTAGCAGTGAGAAGGAATCAGCAGCATATATTATTTTTTATTTTTATTTTTTACTTTTTTTTTTTTTTGAGATGGAGTCTCACTCTGTCACCCAGGCTGGAGTGCAGTGGCTCGATCTTGGCTCACTGCAACCTCCGCCTCCCAGTTTCAAGCGAGTCCCCTGCCTCAGCTTCTTGAATATCTGGGACGACAGGGGTATGCCACCATGCCCGGCTAATTTTTGTATTTTTAGTAGAGATGGAGTTTCACCATGTTGGCCAGGCTGGTCTTGAACTCCTAGCCTCAGGTGATCCACCCTCCTCCGCCTCCCAAAGTGCTGGGATAACAGGTGTGAGCCACTGCATCCAGCCCAGTTGCAGATTTTGATCAAAGGAATGACCTGATCTGATTTGACTTTTAAAAGATGAGTCTGGCTGCTGTGTTAATAATAGTCTTTGGGGAATGCACTAGAGTAGAAGTAGGAGACCCAAGCCAAAATGATGGTTTAGCCCATCGGTGAAGTGGTAAGAAATAGATGGATTCTGCATGTATTAAGAATGTATTAGGAATAGAGAATCTATAGTTTTTTCTTTGTGATAATGGAATCCTGTAGTTAGCTGTATGAAAAATTTGTCAAAGGACCTTCTGAAAAAATCTTTTGTAAGATATCTCAATTTAATATTAATATATTACAGTCGGATTCATCTACATTTTAAAGTTTCTGCTTATGTTGCAATTATTGCTACATTTAAAACACTAGACCTTGTAAATACAATGCATCTGGTAGGTTTCATGATATGTACATAATAGAGATAATTTGTGAAGTGACAATAACTCTTCCTGTACTTTTTGCAATCGTTCTTAATGAAATATGTTCTCAAGTTGCTTTTCCCACACACAAATTTTTGATGTCACATCTCTGAATAGCCAAATACTAGACTGATACAATCCTCTGGATTATGCTTGTCTAGTTGGTATGCTTCGATGGCATGTTATAAACTATAGTTACATTTTAATGTAATGCCTGTAAATTCTGAGACATGTAGTATTGTATTATTATTGGTCAAAGCCTTTGTGGGAGGCCATTATGAATACAAAATTTGATCCAGTTAAGAGGCACATTTGAGGACTTCATAAATATTAATTGAAAAGCATGCTGTTCAAGAAAATTGCAATTTTTGTGGTTTGAGCAAACATTGCAGTTCTGCAACAATGTTGATTTTATTCATCAGATTTTTATCCTAAACAGATAGCTTTACAATGCTCTTTTGTTTAGGTCAAATATGAGAATCACGTTTAATTGCCCAATTATCTTTTAATGACATCTTTGCTACTGGAGGATGTTGTATTAGATAACACAAGTAGGTATGATAAACTTTAACCAAATAATCTTTTCATTTGATTTTAGTAAAATAAAGAAACTGTAAAAATATAACTTTTGGCTAACATTCTAAATATTCACAGGCCGCCACATGAACTCAGTACACATGCACGTGCACACATACACACAAATGTGCATGCACCCCGCCCCCACATAGAAACCCGTAATATTTAGACATGTCATCAGCTGGTAGGGTTAAGCTCAAGAAAGCTGTTGCTTTTATAGCCATTGTATAATATGATTTAGTTAATGACAAATAATAAAATAAATTGGTTTTCTGTAGTTTACTTCTGGCTTAAATCTTGCATTTCACAGAAATATTATGGAAATCTGATTAAAGGCATGACAAATGCACCACTGTTTTAAGGTTAAAAAAGTAGCAATTTAAGGAAAAGTGAATAGCCAGATTACATTCCTTTTTCTTTTTAAATCATGGTTTATTATATTATTATAAATGAATAAATTATTTCAGTTGTTGGCTTATGTTGTACTTAACAAGACAGATATTACAATAGTATAATTGTCAAAGAATTATATTGCACTTTTGAGTTGACTTTTTGTTAACACCTGCATTTTGTTTGGTTGGCAAAACTCTTTCAGAACAGAGTGGAAAACAGAGCTGTTTACAAGTTACCCCGAAGGTTGCTGCTCTGCCCCTAAGGGAGTGGCAGCTTTTTTCTCCTACATAGGTGATTGTTTTTTAACAAATACCCTGAGACACCTATTTATATTGGGAAGCAATAGCATTCTAGGCTATGGTTTTGAAGGAGACTGATGGCTGGACTGCTCAGCATCAGAAATAAGTGGTTATTTGAAGGTGGGAGTAAACCCAGGAGAGAAAAAGAGAGAGTCAGGAACACAGTACCGAGTGATGGACAGTAGAGAACTATTAAGAGTGGAAACCTAGGAAAGGGATGATGAAAGGATTGTCCATACTCAGTCTTTTGGTGTTTCTTATCAGGAGCTGTCATCATCAGCATTTTGCTCCACACATAACTTCGGCAGTATCTGTCATATACACAAATTTCTTGATCAAATGGTGTTTGATGAATCAGAGAAAAAGGGTTATAATATCTGAGATTGTGCTGAGCAGAGAGGAGAGAATAAATATTTTGGGTCAAACACAAGTAACAGTGAATTTAGCAGAAGAGGAAATCAAAATTAGAGGTAACAGGATACAGGCAAAATTGGCAAATTTGGCAAAATTCTGCCTGAAGGAATTGCCTTTCCCCTAGATATGAGATAGAGGCTAGAGAAAATCATAAAGCAGATGATAGCTTCAGCTGACATCTGGATTATACTTGCTTTTGGCTCTCCACACAAAAGGCATTTCTTTCATATTCAGAAAGCTTACCAGCAATTTTAAATGTAGAAGGCCTTGTTTTAACTGTGTTGGTGGAGGCAGCTTGGCATTCCTGGGCTCCTTGAAGTTTGAGAATATAGTAAGGAATCTCTGAGATATTCCAATTATTTAAAAAGTCTAACAGAAATCTAATATTTATGCATGATAAGATGACATGAACTAACTTATCTGCCAAATATCTCCTCCATAATAGAATTATATCCACTCAGTTGATAATTCTGTAATGGTATCTCATGCTGATCAGACGCTCTGATAAGCAGTTAGGTGTCTTTGACGGAAGAAAGGAGAAAACTATTATTAAAAATTTCAGCTTCCGTTTCTGCTCCTTTCTCCTGCGCTGAAATGAACTCTCTCATTATGAAACTGTGTTCCTTGAGCAGCAGATGAGATTGCATTACTGCAGTGAACATGGAGGCCTGTCGATTTCTAAAGCAAATTCCCTCAAAGACATCTGCTTCACTGTGAAATAAGTGGTCATGGCTCAGCTAGCTGTCTTGTAACTATAGACAGTAAAGCCACAACAGAAGCATCTACAAATTTCTGGTGGTCGCTGCAGATACAGGGCCCTTGAAATGCTCTTACATCTCCTGGCATGGTCTGAAAAGGAAAGTGTGCTTTCAGTAGGACCTAGGGTAGCCTGAGGTGTCTCCAGATCTGTCATTGTCCAATCACCAGCAAATAAGACATGCAGCTGAAAGCCAGGATTGAGTTCATCCTGCAGCTCCCGGGAGAAATCTTAAACTAGAGATCTTGCCAACTCTCTTGCCAAATTCTTCCTGGGGGAATTTTGCATTGTTAATAATATATTGTCTTTGTGTCAGTCCCTGTGCCTTTTAAATTAATTTTCATTATTAGAAATTGTAGCCCAGAATCTTCCCTCTTGATTTTTTTACAAATAAAAATTTTACCTAGCCACTTTAAACACCAAGAAAGAGCTAGAAGGAGTATGATGGGCTGAAGGAAGATATCTGGGCCCAATTTTCATCAACCAACTCTTATTGAACACCTACTATGTGCAGAAATGCAAGCAGGTACACCGTGGTATTTCTTGAACTACTTTTGTCCTCTAACATGTGTCCCTCTTTAGAATAAACATTATGAACTTTTTGTCTGACATAAAATGTTCCCTGCAAGTGAAATAGATGAGGGGGTTTGCTTTTATCTCTAGAGATTTAGGGAACTAGACCTTGAAGGAAGAGGGGAGGAAAGTGTTGGATTACAGGATTTGGGGGAAGACATGGTCTGTGGCTGGAGAAAACAAGTGAGATACTGAATCCGAGGAGATTCTCTTTGTAGGCGGAAAACTCATCAGCTCAACTGGACACTTTGTACCAGCTCAGAGAGTTCTTAGCAATGATTGCTGCCAAAATATATATACTCTTAACTGAATCAGAAATACAGTGCTAAATGAGTCACTTGTTGTGAGGACACTAATAAAGAATTACATTTCAATACGATTTTTTTTCAGTTTCTATGATAATGTCTTTTGAAATATGTTCATGAAGTTCCTGGAACCCATGGTGAAAATTCATAAAAATGGTCCTTGAAATTAGCAAATTTGACTTCATCACTTATTAATTACAAATGTCTGCTCTGACATCACTGGTGTTTTGGGGATCATAATGTATTAAAGTTTTTTTTTTTTTTTAAATAATAAGGTGTTATAGAAATTCAGATCTTGCAGGTTATAAAGCAGTGGTTAAAGACCTGGTCCTTGAAGCCAGATCCTAGATTTGGGTTCTTTTTCTGCCACACATTTTAATTGCACAGCTATGGGGATGCCTCTTGACCGCTCTGAGGCCCAGGATTTCATTGCCTGGCACCTACTAAGTGCTCGACAGATACTATTTATATATTTACTATATGGTATCTGATTTTAAGGCAAATCTATTCCATAAAATCATAAAATAACCCTCGACTGTCCATCTTTTTTGGCAAGCATTAAGGGTAAGTGGTCATGGGGATGTATTGTCAGGTGAAGAATGGCATAATGTATTATTATTTTTAATCTTGTAAAGAAGAAGAGAGCGTCTCCTATATTGGAAAAAAGTTACATACGATTTCTCTAAGGAGTAAAACAAAGTTTTATAGTAGTATATAAACTGTTAAAGAAACAATAAAACCCCCCAAACCACATGCATTAACCTGTTTTTGGTTCTTCGTGACCTTAGAAAGGAAAGAGTTTAGAGTAACAACCAAGTTATTATAATTTCCATCAAAAATAAAATACTGAAGCAAGATAAATCTGACACGTGCTGGCTGTGGTGTCCAGAACAAGCACTATTCCTTATATAGCCAACTGTGGCAAGTAATGACTGCGGTAAAGACAGTGGTCTGTGTGCAAGATAACATTTCAACTACCCAGTTTTGTAAAACTGCTGAAGAGCAAAAACGCAGCTGGGTTTGGGGAAAGGTCTTGAATACATGGAAGGTTGGAGGAGAAGGATCTTGTTTGACCAACAGGACATATTATTGAAGATAATTATTTAGGTTACCATAAGAATTTACATCAATATGTACTAAGAAATAATGTGAGGCAAATTTAGGAGTCTTAAAAAGATGTGAAATAATGATGGGCTTATGTTTTATGACTCTTTAGTATGGGAGGCATTAGGGAAAAACTATTAAATTATTAGCAACTCTCCCAAGTACAGCAGAGTGTTTTTAAGGCACAGTGCCAATTCCTAGTAGATCTGATAAAAGTTTTCTGATTTTTATTAAAAAAATCAAATGTTGCAAAAGATGAATTTTACTGTATTAAAGAATGAAATGATAAATAGCCAGTTTGAGAGTGTTGATGGAAGCAAACTCTACATTTGATATTAGGAGACACCATCCTTTAAAATACAAGAACCTGTTTCTTTAGTCTCCCCCATTTCTTCCTCTTTGATCTGCCTCTTAAAGGAGAATTATTCCAACTTTTACTTCTAAGCCTCTCCGTCTTCCTCCTTTCCTTCTTTTTTTTTTTTTTTCTCCAATAATTATCTTGGCTTTGAATGTCAAGTTTGTGCTATATATATTCAAGGCACCACTGGGTATACAAAATTAATAAGTCATGATCTCTGCCCTAGTTTTGGTGTGTTGTGCACAGAAAGGCAAGAAAACTTGTAAAATGTGATAAAGTCTTTACAGTGATTAGGAAAATGTGTTCTAGAAGCACAAAAGAGGTGACATCTGAAGTTCCATGAAGGCTAAGCGAGTTAGTGGGGAGGAGGCATTTCAGGAAGGAAAAACTGCAAGGACTCAGGCATGGGGCACAGAAATGGATGGTATCTTGGAGACTTGTTAGTCATTTTGTGTGTTTGGAATGTCGAGTGTATATTGGAGTGTGCACCAGCTGAGGCTGGATAAGTGGGGAGCTAATGATTTATACTCTCCCAAGTATAGCAGAGTATAAATCCTGCGGGTAGTGGAGAGTAACAAGAGGTGTTTAAGCACTCAGTGGGCTATCTCATTTCTTTCCATGGCTTTAACCAGCATCCTTAAGTTAATTATTCCCAAATCCATACCTGCAGTTCTGACTTTGTTCCTAAGTATCATAATTGTATTTTAAAGTGCTAACTTATTACTGAACATATTATCCTGCTGTAACTCAAGCAAGTTCAGTTCAGACAAACTTACTTTGTCCCTTTACATTGTTCCTCCACTTGGGCTCGTTTCTTTGTTTCATAATGGCAACATTTCTCCAAATCAACTGGGATTAACATCTTAGTGCCATCTTCAGCTTCCTTCTTTATTTGTTTCCCCATAGTATTTTGTTTACCAGAACCCACCACTTTTGCTCCCAAGCACTTCATGGCCATTTCCCTATTTCTTTTTCTACTGCCAGTGCCATATGGCTTAAACTCCTGTTCTTTTTCATCTGTATTTTTGCAATGGCCTTTTACTATCCTACTTATTTTCTGTTTTACTTCTAATCCAGTGTGCATAATTGAGTCATAATTTTCTTCCTAAAATATGGATTTCCTGACATAACTTCTAATCTTTGCCACTTTTCCTTATTTTTGCAATCTCTTTCCTAATAATATTGCTTGTCAGAAATCATCATTCTTTGTAACACCACAATGCTTTTAAAAATATCTTGATAACATCACATCTTGCCTTATATTAAAATTTTAAAATACTTATACATTTTTGGAAGACAGAGCATATTAGTTACCTGTTGCTGTATAACAAATTACTCCAACATGTAGTGGCTTAAAATAATGCACGATCATTATTTCACAGTGTCACTGAGTCAGAAGTCCAGGGTGCATCTTAACTACACCCTCTGACTTAGGATCCCTCACAAGGCTGCAATCACAATGTCAGTTGAGGGTATGGTCATGATAAGGTTCAAGTGGGGTAGTGTCGGCTTTTCAGCTCACTCAGTGGTTGTTGCAAGGTTTAGTTTCTTCCCAGTTGTTGGACAGAGATTGTCAGTTTCTCACTGGCTGTTGGCCAAAAGCTTCCCTCAGTTACTTACCACATATATATATGTGTGTTTCTTCATGGGACAGCTTACAACATGACAGCCTGCTTCATCAAGTGGAGAGTGGTGAGAGACAAAAGTTGCAGTCTTTTATAACCTAACCTTGGAAATGACATCCCATCACTTTGCTATATTCTATTTGTTAAAAGCATGTCACTACGTCCCGCCCACATTCAAGGAGAGTAAATAATTATACAAGGGAATGAGTAGCAGGCAGCTGACTATCACACAGAGCATCTATAATTTTATTCCTGACCTTTGTGACTAATGCTTTATGCAACAGGTGTTTAATAAGTTTTACCGATGGTATTGAAAGACATTGTTGCTTTTTGTAACTAAGACTTATGCTAGTGTTAATCATTAACATCTACATTTGGTTAAAATTAGTTGACCCCTTTGAAATTTTTGTGTAATATAAAATGAGAAAAAAATGAAAAGGTACTAAATAGTCAGTTGGATCAGTTGGGAGTTCAGTACATGAATGCCACTCAATCATTTGGCAAAAATAATGACAACATACTAGAGAGGGAGGAAGAGAGTAATGTGATGGAAATTATCCCAATACCACTTTTTTTTCTGAATTTCACTTGAAATCAGCAACAAAAATTTATACTAAAATTCAGTTCTAGGTAATTTCTAAATTTGTTAATAGTTTAGATGTCTTAATTTTCTCCAATTAGATGTTTATATAAACATTTTAGAATTTAAGGCAGTTGCCAAGTTTGAAGTGAATTTCTGTGTAAAGATGCATAAATTTGAAGTAATGACGGTTTTAAAATTTAATTGTTTATAAACGTAAAAAACTCAGAAAAATATACTTTTCCTACATTTGTTTTAAGTAGCTTTTTATATCATTTTTATGAGCAAAACAATATATAGGTATTAAGGCCTAACTTTCAGAGACTATTAGTGTGTTATAGCTATTTTATTTTTAAATTCAGAAATATTATACTTTGACTCTAATAAATTATTTTTATATGCCTTTTCAAAGTTATAAACAGATTAAAAGAACATAATGTGAAAAGAGGAAAGTTCTGTTAGAAATAGTCCTGGTTTAGCTTAAGGTTTTATTCATTACTTGGGCCAAAATAACCTCAGCTTTATCTTTTTATGTGTGTGTTATCTATTTTTGAGATGTTTGAGATAGAATAAAGCTCAAGTTTCCAGGAGCAGCCAAATAATTGTACTTTGATTTTATAAAATCATTTCTTTTTAGATGACAATAATGAAGCATTTGCATTTGAGCCTGGCAACAAGTGCATTTGAAAGTTTGCTAAATGAATATAATTGTGAATTAAACAATAAGAAACATTATTATTTTAAAAACATTATTGAAACCATTACATATGAATAATAAAGTTTTTTTGCAGGTAATACATTAATTAATCAACTTTTTGTCAGATCCTTATACGTTTATTCAGATATTTCCTTTCATAGACTTGTCTCATCTTCAGGTGTGATTTTTAATGAATATTTTCAATTCTGCTAAAGACTACATTATTAAGTTCTATAAGCAGGCCTAGTTATATATTTACATTTTATACCCTTTTCTCAAGTCAAGCCCATTTGGAATTTAAGAATTTGAAAGGTCATGTAATAATTAATTTAAAATTTAGTTTAGATAATTTCAATTTTATCACATTTCCAACTGTTATGGTCTCCATAACGAGAGATCAAGCACAATGTCATATATGAACTAAATGTATTGTGTTTTGCAGGAAAGTGAAACCTTTATTAATAATGGCTTATGTGATGGTTAATATGAGTGTCAACTTGATTGGATTTAAGGATGTGAAGTATTGTTCTGGGGTGTGTCAGTGAGGGTGTTGCCAAAACAGATTAATATTTGAGTGAGTGGACTGGGAGAGGCAGACCCATTCTCAAGCTGGGTGGACACCATCTGGTCAGCTGCCAGCATGGCTAGGATAAAAGCAGGCAAAAGAATGTGAAAGGACTAGACTGCCTATAAACATATTACCTTTGACCATATATGGAGAACCAAAAAATATGATTAAGTTGCTTGGTTGTTGCTAAGTTTAGTGGACAAAGTGATGAAAGAAAACAATAAATTCAGGGATTCTAACTCGTGGCTCCAGAAGACATACTTTTCACCAAAACATAAATAGATTTATGAGGGCAGCACCTGCATCCTTGAAGAGCTCTGTGATTGCTCTTCTCTGTATGCCAGATCTTACAGTGAGACTTGCGGTTACTCAACTACAAAATTTAAATACAGTGGGAATAATTGGATCCTGAGATGGCAGGGGCCAAGCGGTGGCACTCCACTGCCAATGGCAAGGTAGGTATAGTTACTGTAATGGACAGCAGAGGCAGAGCAGCAGTCAGAATAATCTGACTTGTGTAGGGCTCTGGCATTGGCTAATTAATCATGGTGTTCCTAGAAGTGAAATTTGTAGGAAGCCTACTGCATTCTTAATTTATATAAGCAGAAAACTTCTGGGTCAAGTGGACAAAAGACTAATTTAAATTACAAAAACAGACAATCACAGTCCCTCAATCAAATTCCAGACTTGAGCTAGTTTACAGACCCAGAACCCCATGAATGAAGGAATAGGCTGGGAAGGCCTTGAGGAAGGACCCCACTACACTATACTACAAAAATTTATGTTGTTAATCTTTTGCCCATCCTTCCGCAAGGAGACCGCTGGCCTTTTACTAGGGTAACTGTGTATTGGGGAAAGGGAAATCATCAGACCTTTTACAGACTACTGGACACTGGCTCTGAGCTGATGTTAATTCCCGGGTACCTAAAATGTCATTGTGATCCTCCAGTTAAAATATGGGCTTATAGAGGTTAAGTATTAATGGAGTTTTAGCTCAGGCTCAATTTACAGTGGGTCCATTGGGTCCCCAGACTCACCCTGTGGTCATTTCCCCAGTGCCAGAATGCGTAATTGGCATAGACTTACTTAACAGCTGGCAGAATCCCCACACCAGTTTCCTGACTGATAGGGTGAGGGCTATTTGGTGGGAAAGGCCAAATGGAAGCTATTAGAGCTGCCTCTACCTAGAAAACTAGTAAATTAAAAACAATATTGCATCCCTGGAGGGATTGCAGACATTAGAGCCACCATTGAGGACTTGAAAGATGCAGGGGTGGTGGTTCCCACTACATCCCCATTAAACTCTCCCATTTGGCCTGTGTAGAAGACAGATGGATCTTGGAGAATGACAGTGGATTACCATAAGTTTAACCAAGTGGTGACTCCAATTGCAGCTGCTATACCAGATTTGGTTTCATTGCTTGAGCAAGTTAACACATCTCCAGGTACCTGGTATGCAGCCATAGATTTGTGAAATGTCTTTTTCTCCATTCCTGTCCATAAGGTCCACCAGAAGAAATTTGCCTTCAACTGGCAAGGCCAGCAATATACCTTCACTGTCCTACCTCAGAGGTATATCAACTCTCTGGCTTTGTGTCATAATTTTGTTTGGAGACATCTTGATTGCTTTTCCCTTCCACAAGATATCACACTGGTCCATTACATTGATGACATTATGCTGGTTGGATCCAGTGAGCAAGAAGTAGCAAACACACTGGTAAGACATTTGTATGCCAGAGGATGGGAAATAAATCTGACTAAAAATCAGGGACCCTCTACATCAGTAAAATTTCTGGGGGTCCAGTGGTGTGGGGTCTGTCAAGATATTCCTTCTAAGGTGAAGGTTAAGTTGCTGCATTTGGCCCCTTCTACAACCAAGAAAGAGGCACAATGCCTAGTGGGCCTATTTGGATTTCGAAGGTAACACATTCCTCATTTGGGTGTGTGACTCTGGCTCATTTATCGAGTGACGAGAAAGGCTGCCAGTTTTGAGTGGGGTCCAGAACAGGAGAAGGCTCTGCAACAAGTCCAGGCTGCTGTGCAAGCTGCTCTGCCACTTGGGCCATATGACCCAGCACATCCAATGAGACTGACGGGTCAGTGATAGATACTGTTAGTATTACCCTGCCCTGTTTAAGGTCAATGGGAAACTAAACCCCTCCAGGCAGGACTACAAATTGTCCAGACCCTTCATAGGTTTGGGTCACTCCACCAGGTAAAAAGCCACAACTTGCTGAGGTGATTGCTGAAGGCAAAGGGAATACAGAATGGGTAGTAGAAGAAGGTAGTCATCAATACCAGCTATGACCACGTGACCAGTTGCCAAAACAAGGACTATAATTGTCGTATTTCCTCCTTAGTCTGTTAAGAACATGTTTGTGCACGTATACACTTGTATGAAGAAAATATTTTCATTTTAGTTTCTTTTTCCTTTATAATGTGACATAAGATTTATTGACTTCATATCAGCATTTAAATGTTGTTAACTTTATGTAATAGCAATTGGGTTGGGATTGGTGTGCTTCCAGTTGTACGAAAGATAGTTGTCTTATGTTAGGTGTAATTATGACCTTATTCTTTTATTTCTCTGAAGATTATATATGATTTCAGGAAACGTATATGGGTTCAAGTTAACAAGGGGTAGACTTGTGATGATTAATATTAAGTGTCAACTTGATTGGATTTAAAGATGCAAAATATTGTTCTGAGTGTGTCTTTGAGGGTGTTGCCAAAGGAGAATAACATTTGAACCAGTGGATTGGGAGAGGCAGACCAACCCTCAAGTTGGGTGGGCATCATCTAGTCCTACATCTTTCTCGTGTGCTGCATGCTTCCTGCCCTTGAACGTTGGATTCCAAGTTCTTCAACTTTTGGACTCTTGGACCTTAGACCACAAACTGAAGGCTGCACTTTTGGCTTCCCTACTTTTTAGGTTTTGTGACTCATACTGGCTTGCTTGGTCCTCAGCTTGCAGACGACCTATTGTGGAACTTCACCACGTGATCATGTGAGTCAATACTCCTTAATAAACTCCCCTTCATATATACATCCATCCTATTAGTTCTGTCCCTCTAGAGAACCCTGAGTAATATAGCTTGGTTACTAATTTGTTCAATACTGGCTTTAAGGATATTATCATAGACTACATTTTGATAAACAATAGAAAGTAATATTATTAAATACCTTCTTGTTACTCCAAAAATGAAGATCAATAAAATTATTATTAAAAAGAATATCCACAAAAATTTGTGTTGACTTTCCCCAAGTGAACTGATAGGACAATTTAGTTATTCAACTCGATGAAATTAGCTAAAATATAGTGAATGAAATGGGCACAAGCGTCTGTAGGCATGATAGATATCATCCATGTGTGGAAAGCAAAATGTGTTAGGGGCCAGTAATATAAGATGTCAAGCTGTTGAAGATAGTCTTAGACATTACTTTTCCCAGTGGCCTGTCCCCCAATATCCCCCTTGAAACCAAGAACTTAGCATAAAGCTGGAATATTCACTGGATAATTTTTAATGCTTCACAAATAGATGATGTATTAGTCTGTTCTCACACTGCTAATAAATATATATCAGAGACTAGGTAATTTATAAAGGAAAAAGGTTTAATGACTCACAGTTCTATGTGGCTGGGGATGCCTTACAATCATGGCAGAAGGCGAAGGAGAAGCAAGACACGTCTTACATGGTGGCAGGCAAGAGAGCCTGTTCAGGGGAACTCCCATTTATAAAACCATCAGATCTTGTGAGACTTAATCACTACCATGAGAACAGTATGGGGGAAACAACTCCCATGATTCAATTATCTCCACCTGGCTCCACCCTTTACACATGGGCATTATTACAATTCAAGGTGAAATTTGGGTGGAGGCACAGCTAAACCATGCCACATGATGTTACTGTTCATTAATGATCGGTACATATGCATGATGCTTTCTCTTACGTTATTTGTCCCTTGAATTAAGCATATAAACAGTAGCAGTTTCTTTGGGGAACCATACTGCCTACATTTTCAGTTTTTCATGACTTGTGTGTGAAACACAAATTCAAAGGTACAGATGCAGAAAGTCTTTCTTGTCTTGTTCTCTGATGCCACACTGGGAACACTAGACATGTACTCATCCATTACTAAAATGGTATTTTGTTTTCTGTTTCAGGATTTTTCTCCTTGTACACAACTTTAAGATTGACTTGCTCATTCATTGTGGTGAGTAGTAAGACGCAAACCTTCAATCTCCATATGCCTCAAGTAAGTCTTAAAAGCAAAATATGTTCTGCATAAAGGTGGAAGAATAATGATTTAGAATCTGTGTAGTACAGAAATAGGATAATGTTGAACCTGCTCCTCTCCTAGGCCTGTGGTACTTTGGGTGCTGGAATTAGGCAGTTACTACCAAGGATTGCTGCAAAAGAAGCAGTGATGTTAGGTGAATAAATATTTTGGTACAGAAATGCCAACAATAGGTGGTTCATCTCAAATAAAACCAATAGATCACCTGCCCAACTTTGTTAGCTTGCTAGGAAGTTAGTTATAATTACAATTAGAGTCTAAGACATATTTTCTAGTCATTAACATATTCCATACAATCTTGATAGCATTATTCCAAAAAACAAGATCATATCATTAATTTAAACCTATTCCATGCAGTGACTATTCAGAGAAAGTAAATAGTATCTTCTCTTAATAGATGTATGCTCTTTTGTACCATAGATTATCTTTACAGTAGTAACTTGGCACTAATTTGACTTTCAAAATTGAACTGCTGCTGATAAATCTCTTAAAAAGTCTTTTTTATATGTAGTAAAATGTTTAAGAAACATTTAAAAAGTTAGAACAAAAAGATAAAATGAGAAACAGAATATGAAATAAATTAGTATAAGACCTTGGTATTATACCAAGGTCAGGAAGACAGTTCAGTAGAATTCAAATTATTATTGTATTGCTGTTCTTTACTTTGGGAAAGGTGTATGTGTATGTAAGAAGTTGCACATATAGTGCCAAACAAATGTCTTCAAATTTAAGAACAATGCCCATGAAAGGAAAATCAACCTAACAAGAAGGAAAGAAATATTAGTATTTATAACACAAGAAACCTTGAAGGGGTTATGATCTTGTATAAGAGTATACATATATAAGTAGATAGATACACATATTATAAATATATTGACATATGAACATACTTAACTACAACATAGCTGATATTCTAAAAATAAAATATCGAATTGTGATTTTGTGTATGTTTCTTTTCAGTAAACAAAGGGTATTTAAGGAAATATAAAAATTAATGCAATGGAAAAAATATATTTGCCTGTGATAGTACTAAAATTTGTTACTGGATATTTCAATTAAACTTAAAAATGTAAAAAGACAAAACAAGGAAGCAACAAAGAGATTTGCAGCACAGCAAAAAATGGCCACCAAGAGATCACATTTGTCTTCTCTGCACCTGGCTTGGTCTGACAGTACTTCAAAATTGTACTGGGGATTCTGGCACCATTTTTATAAAGGTAAAGGTTGGGTAACTTGACATCCAAAAGAAAGTTAATATAATAATTGGTTTTACATGTGACTATATCCTCAGTTTCATCATATTTACTAAAGGAGAAAGAAAAACCTGACTTATAAATGTGGCTCCCCTTATTTAAAATTACTTAGCCTGTGGAATAAATAAATTGTGGTGGACAGAATCTAAGGTTGCATTCATGGTCCCTGACTCCTGGTGTTCATGTCCTTACATGACTCTCTCCCCTAGAGCATGGGTGGGAAATATGACTTGCTTCTAAGCTCTAGCATATGCAAAGGGGATGAGATGTATGTGACTGTGCATACGTGGTTACATGATTACATGACATAAGATGAAGTGCCGTCTTGCTGGAGTCTCTCACTGCCTTGTTGACTGTGAAGATGGAAGTTGCCATGTGGTGGGCTGCCTATGTTGGGAGACCCACAGAGGAAAGAACTGAGAGAGCCTACAGGCTGATGGTGGCCTCCATCCAACAGTCAGCAAGAAACGAAGCCTTCAGTCCTGCAGCTGCCATTTTCGACTATGCGTTCCATCTAACGTGAGTGGAACTGATATTTTTATAAAACAAAAACTGAAATACATGTTTCTATATAAATCTCCTCTTATAAATAAAATGAAGTAGTGGAAGGATATTTGAAGGTAGTGGTGCAAAAAAGTGGTGCCAATGTGAAAGGACAAATTGTAAGGGAACAGAAATCTCTTTCAGTGGATAAAAGAATAATACAATTAAAAATGTGATCAATTAACAGATTAAACTGATAATGAATAATAAGCAAGAGGGTACTAACAGTAAAATTAGGGTTGTACTCCATCATTACTTGAACCCAAACTAACTTATCAATGTTCTTCAGGATGAGAAGTCTGCCATCTTCCATCAGCCTTGCTTATTTGGGAACCAGTTTAACTCAGTCTAGTATTAGGCAGTGGCGATTGAGGTTTGGAAATAAGTTGTTTGGTGTTCTATAGCCAAAGGTTAAAACTTTTGAAATGTTTTCGATGCCAGCAATGCTATTGCATGGTTGGCTCTTTAAATACTACCTGTGGAGGCCAGTTTGCTTGACTTTATTGGGCCTGGGTGTATGGAGTAACTGGGGCTTCATGACTCTCTATTCTGTGTCTCTAATACCAGCTTTTGAAGAGTGAAGAAAAGTGTAGATCTCCCTGTTCTAAACTTCAGTTGGAAAACCAGTGTTCCTGTTTACTTTTCTCATTATTTCAACCCTTGCTAAGGGTTCCATGGCTGCTGGTCACCCTGATTGATGCCATCCTATAATTGGAATGACTTTTTAATACTTATATAGAATTGGTTTCTAGTCCCCCTCCCCCACCCTAGTTCTTCCTTGACTTTATAGTAGCTTCTCCCCAGAAGTCTGCTTTCTCTCTCTTAGATCATGTTCCTTTTCTTCCATGTATCTTGTAGCCAGTGCTGTGTGGTATGTTCTTTCTTCATCATGGAATTCAGTATGAGGGACACATATTTTGGATCATCAAAATGCAACGGAGGACTTATAACAAATGTTTTATTTTATGGAGACTTTTTTTGCCCCTTGGTTTATGAATTCAATGATTGAAATTTGAAAATCAATGAACCTTGCACTTGAAATAATATATGCTCTAATAACTTTCCCAAATAACAAATTTAAACTGGTTCCTCTGAAAGTATTCTTATACTATAGTAATTTCCTCTTTAAACCTTTAATAATTACACATAACCTATTGCTGAAATAGGATGTAAACTTTGTACCCAATGTTTTGCTTCTATTATTTTCTGGAATGCTCTTTCCCCATTCTTATGGTTCCCCCAAAACATACACATATAGACTTTCTCCCTCTCTTCTGTTTCCTGAGGTGCCACCCATTCCTTAAGTACTTTTTCATTTTCCAATTTCACCATGAAGCCTTTTCTGATTTACTTAAGTAAATAGTCTGTTTTTCTTTCAGCCTTCACATCTTGCTTTATTCCTCTATTATGGTATTTCTCTTAATCTGTGCTTATATTTGTTGTTTCTTTTCTTCTTTATTAGATCCTAAGCTATCTGAAGGCAGGGGTCAAGCTGTTATGATGTTTATGTTACTTAAGATCTAGATAAATAATAGCTAGATGTGTATTGGGTTAAAACAAATTAACCCCCTTTAGCCGTGCATGAGGCCCTACCAACAATGAGCTAATGTTACCTTAAAAGAGATTTCCATTATACTTACTCATGAAAGGCTCTTCTCTTTTACTGTATGTGACAAAATGAGAAGGTAAAGGTAAAATAGTGACTTTTCTATGAAGCTTAATTTATTCAAGTTTACAAAAAGCCTTTTATTTTGTGTTGCTGCTCTTTTGACTTGTTGAAAATTAACATTTCTCCTTTTTTTGTGGTGGGAAGTGCTTGATTGTTATAAGAATAAAGGTTTAGAATCTCTATATTAGTTTCTCTAATTTTTTACTGGTCTGTGAAATCAGAAGTCTTGGGAACTGCTGATCTAGGGTTTTCGTACATGCCAATATAACCAAACAAAAGGGTTAAGGGATTCTGGTGTAACCATGTATGGAGAAAAGAACAATGGACTAAGATGTAGGAAAACTGATGCCAGCCCTGACGGATCTTACAACTACTTATGTAACATTGGTCTTGGCTTTATGTAATTAACTGAGTAAAACTGCCTCAGGTATCTCTTGAGGTAGATGTGAGACCCAAGTAAATAATCAGGTTGTAAAATGTTTTTGTTTCTAGTATAGTTTAAAAGCAAGGGATTGTGTAGTGCTAGTTATCGGTAGTGTTTTCCTGTGTCTTTAGTGTCAACAGTATTTCCTTTAGAGAGCCCTTTCTTCATAATCAGAAGCAAGTCCATGATTTTCTATGCTTTGAATTACAAATTATTCCTCACCGTTCTAGTGACATTGATTTGATTATATATCATAAACTGTCCAGCAGGATTTTTATTGTCAGTTTAAAATGAAATAATAGCTTAAAAATCAGAATGCCAGTGGTAGATATTTGTATAAGTGATTCCAACTGAAATGATATATGGACACTATTTGTATTTTGGAGGCTCTAGTCATGTGAGAAGTGAACTTTAAGTCTGAAGCATACTTATGCAGATATTCTATATGAAGGGTTATTTCTGCAATGCAAAATTGTCTTTCACTTTGCATGAACAAAACCAACACAAATAAAACTGATTGCATTAATTCACTAAGTGACTACACAATCTGCTGTGTATAAAGATATGTTACCAAAATATTGAATTGCAGGACTATTTGTTAAATGTGAGAGTAGAGTAGGGTTAGACCTAGAAGGGTAAACGTGGCCACTATATTAGTCCATTTTAATGCTGCTAATAAGACAAACCTGAGACTGGGAAGTAAAAGAGGTTTGATGGACTTAACAGTTCCACATGGCTGGGAGGCCTCACAATCAATGTTGAAGGCAAGGAGGAGCAAGTCATGTCTTACATGGATGATGACAGGCAAAGAGAGAGAGCTTATGCAGGGGAACTCCTCTTTATAAACCATCAGATTTCATGAGACTTACTATCACAAGAACAGCACCAGAAAGACCTGCCCCCATGATTCAGTTACCTCCCACCAGGTCCCTCCCATAACAGATGGGAATTCAAGTTGAGATTTGGGTGTGGACATAGCCAAACCATATCAGCCACTTACTCCCCTCTTCTGTGTCATCGTCATTAAAAAATGACATTACACAGGCCACACATAACATTTTAAAGTTGAGAAACTTTGTCTTTTGCCCTGTCTTCCCTTAATACCTTACTGTAGTTTCCTACAAGCAATAGGTATTTCCATTTTTTACCTCTCAGGCCCAGTGGCCTCTGCTACTCTCTGACTTTTTACAGACTGCTAATGAGATACCACCACTCTCTTCCCTCCCAGGAAGTTAGTGTTACAGGCTCCTGAGCGAACCTTTTATCTTTTACTTCTTGTCTAACAAAACCATACTTTTTGGGGCTGTTGATCTCCGGTAGATGTTGAGAATATAGCAGAAAAATCAATTCACACTGAGATGCCACTGCTAATAGCTGATAATGAGGTAGGCATCCCAGGTTTTATTTATAAGACCAAAAAATGGACTGGACAATGTTGGACTCACAAGAAAGGGATTTAGATAGAGATCTTTCCTGAAGCCTCTGAAATTACCCCCTGGAGATCAACTTAATCTCACATATAATGGGACCTCCCTTTCTAAATTAAAATTTCAGTGGGTCACTGCATTGTATGCAGAGATATTGTTCTGAATCAAAAGTAAATTTTGTCTGTAGAGAAGATTTTTAAACTGTGAGATGAATGCAAATCCAATCTAATTCATCTGAAAAGGCCAAATGAGAGCTCTAGTTGAGATTAAAAATGGTTGGCTCTGGTCCACATCCATTTAAAACAAGTAATAGAAGATCAGTAAATACCAAAATGGAATGGAGGACAGGAGAATCCATGGTTTTGGGTGTATGAAGTCCTTAATTATCACTTACCAAACACGTATTAAACACAGGATGACACTAGGGTTTGATAAATGAAACACATGGTTCCTGAACTAAAGAAGCTCACTTTCTAGGGAGTAGATCAGCAAATAGAACATTATTTTATAAATGTGTCATAAATGCTCTATTAGAGGCAAGTCCAAGATATTCTGAGAGCTCAAAGTACCACCTAACGTAGACTGGGAATGGAAAGACATGGGGCAATATCTTAGAAAACTTTTATTAAGTAAATTAATTGAGTTTGGAAGACGGAACAAAGATTAAAAAGAGAAATAAAGACCACTCCTACTGTCTTGTTTTCTACCTTAATTTGAGAATCATTAACCCTGAATTAACTCATTTGTTTGTTTTTAAAGTATTTTCTAAGCTCACATGTATATTAAAGGACAAAGGTTGAAAAAGCACCTAAAGTAAAGGATGAAAAACTTTTATGTTCCTTTTGAGTGCCCAACTGTGTGTGCCTTTTGGTAATTATAGGCTCAGTTACCATGTGTATATTCCTACCAGTCCCACAAATGGTAGTTAAAGGAGAAGAGCATAGTAAGTGCAGCTAGAGACTATTTAAAGTGGTTCAGCATTCATTAACTTCAAAACCTCTAAATTAAAACAAATAAGGTAAATTATGATTATGGATTCAAGACACAGGAATGGATGTGCAATACAAATCTATCTGGTGTTCTCATACTATAGTAATTTGCCAGGGAGTGATAGAAACTCTAAGATAAAATAAATGTATCTCTGGAGAATCTATTTTACTGAAAATTTTAGGAATATAGTTAATAGTAAAACATAGAGATACACAGCAGTCCATGATGGATTGATACATATCTCTCACACGCGCGCGCACACACACACACACACACACACACGCCCTTCTTTGGTTTATTTGAGTAGAACAGTTTGAAAAAATGTAGCAGACTAAAAAGACACAGAAGAAAATAGCAAAACTATCAGGTATTTTATAGTCTTTACTGAACTTCATTTTTCTTCATTGTATAAATATGTTCAAATATGCTATCAGATTCAGAGCACAAATCCTGACTCATAACTCATCTCTCACTCCTTATAATTGCTATACTTTAAAGGTCTTTTAGAAAAGAACATTTAACTTACTTCACTCAACTCTCTTTTGGCTGACATTTGCTTTCACTCTTTCTTTGTCATTTTCAGTCATCACAAAGGCTTCCGGAAAAGGTATGAAAAGAAGAAATACAAAGGAGGACTGTTCAGCTGGTGTCAAAGGACTAACTCTTGGCCTAAATTTTTCATTTTTCAGTGAATTACAACACTCTGAATACATCTGGAGCATTTTAAGGAATAAAATAAAAGTGAGGATTGCCACTTTACAATCTCTGATCCAAGAAGCTACATGTTCTTTTAGGCAGATTGACACAAGCTTTAAGTGAGCAAAGGGCTGAAAGCAGAGTATTTTCAGTCACTGAATTATACATATTATAAATGTGACTTCTGTTGAATGTGAATTATATCTCAGTAAATCTGTTATAAAACAGAATATATAACAAAAAATTATAAAACAATAAAATTACATATTGCTCTACCTCATAAGAAATTACAATATGTGTTTATATTTCATTTTTTTAGTTTACTATTAATCCTAGGGAACCTGTGAGTTTAGATAGTATGTGCTATGGATAAAGAAACACACACAAAATGATTTACTTGCTATATTACAATACTTCTTAGTTTTATAGACAAGCACATGTTTTGCAAATCACTAGGCTCCATTAGAAAACATAATTTCATATTTCATCAATTTCTTTTATTGTTATTCTAATCATAGACTTCAACACAGAGCTTCGAGATCTCTTAAATTCAGTCTTTTTATTTTACTTACAAGGACCCTGAAATCCAGAGGAGTTAAACTCCAATATTTCAGCACATGACTAATGGATCTGGGTTTAGATCCGGGGGATAGTCTCAAGTTCAGCGGATAGAGCACTGGACTGGGAGAAAAAGATCTAAATTTGAGTCTCAGAACTGTCACTTATCAACTTTCCCACTTATAATACTTATGAACGTGTTTAATAGTTAAAGCAGAATTCAAATATTGGCTGTCATTACTGATAAATAAAGAACTTCCAAATTGTTTATGGGGAAATTTAAATTGCCAAAATGATGTATGTTTCTCATCATATTAGTACAAGATGGATATCAATTTTGCCTAATTGGTTTGAATCTCAGTGCTATCATCTCTTAGCTGAATTATCTTTTGTTTTAGGGAATGAAGATTTGTCATTTTCAATCCCCAGTATACTAGTTCTTTTTTTTTTTTTTTAGAATTGTCTTTAAATTATAGAGATGAAGTCATGTTATAGATGAGCCAAGTCATGATGAGGTCACCTACATACATCTACTTCATAAAGCACACCTTTATTTTGAATTTCAATGTTATTAAAGACCATTGGTCCAGCCTGCATAAATAAAAGTCTTAGACCTTTACCTGGAAAGAATAACTTATTGATCGAAAGCCTCATTGACACAATGACACTTATTCTGCCAATTTGTGCACTGCATACTATATCACCATAAGGAGAAAATTATTAACATTTATATGACCATGCCATGAAAGAAAGCAAGCAGCTTAGTTTTTCCTGAAAATAAAATCAGTGCGAATTTTATTTGAAAGATTGGAACTGAACTTCACTAATAGAGCTACTTTACACTGAAGATACATCCATGTCTTAAAAGAAACATCTGATCCATAATCTGTAAACTTACACAGGGTTGTCCTTCAGAATTATGTGAAAGAAGACTAAGTGCACGATGACTTGCAGTGTATTGGATGCTAGCATGTTTCTGGGATGATGTAGGAGATGTGAAGGCTAATCATTTCATTCTGGAGTGTTACCTTGGAGGGTTAGGAGTATTAGCAGGGCAGTGTCATTTTCAAGTGGTGTGCATGTGTGTGTATTCTCAAATGCTCAATGAAATGTTTGTGAGTGTGTAGGTATACACAAATATTTCATTGAACATTAAACATGTTAATTAAGCAGTAAAAATGTTAATGCTAAACATTCACATTAAACACATGAAAGCACAAAACCTTCTAATAAAATTGTAACTAGAAATAGTCTTTTATTTATGCATGTCTTAGTATTTCAGAAGCCTTCACAGTTTTCATAAATGAATGATAATAGTGGATGCTTACTGAATATACCAAAGAAGTTAGATATTAAACACTTTTAATGAATATTTCAAGAGGGAAAGCCATTGTAAACAATACTAGAATGTCAATACAAAGATGGGTGAGACAAGAAAACAAAATAAAGTAATGGCAACAAATAAAGAACTGAAACTAAAGAAAAACAGAGGCAATGAATTATGACTAAAGCAAATCTATATAAGTTTATCAATATTTATTGGTAGCAATGCTATATGAAGAAAATTGGCCAATATGGTAAATTCCAAAGATCAATGACTCCAGCAGCTGTAAAGTTATAAACTAGTCGAAACAATTGATGTTCTCATTGGACCCAAGTACAGCTATAATTCATGCTTATACAAAGATATATTTAGTTTCTTGAGTGCTTGTGAATACGATAGATTAAAAATCAATGTAAGATTATCCATTTTTATGTACTTCATAGAGGATACATATGATACATGTGATATTAGCAAACAAGATAGACTCCCTCATGGTTGTAATAACATTTTCATAGACTTTTCAAGTTAATTTCTTGGATTTATCCAATTGTAACTTTTCTCCCTTTTTCATCTTTAATATAAACTATTGCCTAGGTTCTATCTTTTGACTAATTTGATAAAAGAGAGTGTCTCCCTGATACAATAAATGTGTAGATTTAGAAATACTTTAAAATGTCAAACAAGTAAGGTTGTTGTCTATACATTGTTAAATAATATATAATTTTAATAAACACCTAACCAATTAATGAACAGAGAACATTATAAAAAACTGCTATCAATCTAATCTCTATACTCATGTTTCACTGGTTTAAAGTAGAAGATGGCCAGACCAAATGGGCGATCTAGATTTAAAGACCGGCACAAATGATAATGAGGGCTTGGCTCTTGGAATTTAAAAAGTGGAATTTAAATTTAGTGGGTTTGGTCTTTGTGACCCCTTCATTTTGATAGCTCTTCATTTTACTGACCTCTACTAAGAACAGTTGCATTAAGCTTAAATTATGGAGACCTTAAAAAGGCGTTTCTACTGAGAAGGATAACTTACTTTTCCCATTTATTCCAATATAAATTAATAAGAAATATACTTTCTTTATAAGATTCCCCTCCAAAAAAATTGGAGAATATTTTCTTTACTATCCTTCACCAGTGTGATACACTGAAGTACACTGTTGTGTGCCAAAGCTAGTCAGAACTAAGTAACATGTGTCTTGGGTCCAAAGTTCTCTGTTGCCTCATTAACTAGCTCTGAAAATGTCCTTTCATCCTTGGGGTGCTGAGTGATTTGTGAAGCATACCTTCTAGCCTGCCACATATCTTATCTCCTTAACACTCCCTCCTAATATCTCTGCAGTTGGAAGTAGAACTACTGATTAGTATTCCATCAATGCTGAGCAATTTCCGGGCAACAGGAGAGGTGGAATGGTGTGGTGCCGAGAGTCTGGGCCTCATGAGACATGTAGTGGGACAGGGGCCATCTGGCTCACAGGCACATCATAGTACTGCATGTTCTTACTATTAAATGTAAGAGTCCCTAAACTACTGCATATACACCCCAGGCAGAGTCTGGGTCATACCAGACATTTCTATGATTCTATGATGCTATGCCTCTCTTCCTCTGTTGTCCCTTGTAGAGTTTACCCAAAGTTAGCAGTACCAGGTGTCTCACAAAACATCAGTAGGACGACAATCATTATCACAGACATCATTGATGTCTCCCCACAAACCGGGAACTTCTCTTTATGTAAAGAGAGTTAAACAGCACCACCCATCTCTACTTTGGAGATGGTACCTGAATTCCTTCCCTTCTTTTGTTGCTTAGTCTAATGTTTCTGCTGCTTCTTTACTAGGAGAGGGCCTGGGACTCCCTCCTGTAATTGTAGCTTTACTTATGATTCAGTAGAATAGCCAGTAAGATTGGGAAAGAGCCCATCACCTGTGAAAGAAGGACAAGGTGGGGCTTACCAAGACATCCTGATTCCCTAAGCTCTAATTTGGAGTATCTTTAATTATAGCATTGCTGAACAATCACACTACCTAATCCACGTTAGTTTTGAGTTAACAGGTCCAATTGGGGTGGAACGTTACTTGGCACTGTGGCCTAAGGATGACCTTGGGAAGGAGGTGGTCACTCTTGCTGGGAACCTTCACCTAGAGTCCTCCAAGGAGAGAAGGCAGAAAGTGAAAAGGTTAGTAAACCTATGGCCAGAAGGCCTGGTCTCTAGGCTTCCAGGTCTATGGGCATTTTTATGAATGCCATGACTGCTAAAGAATTATAGAGGAAAGACTCAGACCATACACAAAGTCAGCTCTGCATCGAAACTCTTGTCCCAACCCTTCATAACTTGGATGTTCTACACCCAAATGCCCCAGAATCTCCACAAAGATGCCCACATCTTAGAAGCTTTCAGCTGATGTGCGGTCCTGTAAGACAGGAATTTGGCAGAGCTGGCAAACCTTCTGTCTTAACATCCCACTCCTTAAATTACATGTGTTTTCCAAGAAGTTTTCCCTCAAATTCCATGGATCAAGTGAGTGACCCTGATCCTAGTGGTAGTAGGCTATCTGGGTAGCCTGGTGGTGTCACTCTAACATCAGTCCTCCCTTGTTGTGTACTTACCAGTCCTACTGACTCTTCCAAGAGCTGGCCAGAACAAATCATCTATTTCATGTCTGAGAAATGGTGACAATACATAGGAGTTGGCTTATTTTACTTTTAGTTTTGTTTACTCTTGTACTCTCAAAGAGGCAATGAAGAAGGCATACATAAAGTATTCTTTAAGAGCATAAAGTCCCAGTGTCTTCTTTTGAATCTCTTGAAGTCTGCACACCCAAATTTGGTGGTCTCTGAAGCTTGCGCAAAGTGGGACATCTGCCAAGCCACTTGGGTTTTCTGCCTTTTGTACTATTTTGCTTCAGAATGGAGTATGTACTATTAGTTTCCACCTATTACCACCTAAGGAAATTTAGGTACATTCTTCCAGGCTGTATTTCTTACTGCATTTTTCAGGCCCAATTTTTAGTGCAGCAGGCCTGGCCATGGCCTACCACATATAACCATCCTGGACCAGTCTCTGGAAACTGAGTTCAATGGAATTGCTTTAAAAAAAAATTAAAGGGAGTCCCTGAAACTGAAGTTGGTCAGTTTTACCTGAGGCACCACACTTGGACTATGCTGGAGATGGATGCATTCTTGGTAAAATCAGGAAGGCCACCAAGCAAGCACTGAAGAGCCCTGCTTGTGGATGAAAGGTGCTGACGGTTGTTTTTATGTTTTCACTCAGGTTCTGGCCATGATGTTCAGATGCTGCACTGAATTCTACCCAGGCTTCTGGTGCTTACTTTTTTCTCTAGGTAGAAAAACAGTGTCCCCTCCTTTTAATTCTAAATTTTAGATGTTCTTAATGCCATGAGAGTCACAGAGAAAGGAAATATCTATTCTAATTTTATAAACATACTTTTATTCAGAAGAATGGTTTAGGATGGGTTCTGTGGTCAACATTATTTAAGTTTTACTGGCTAGGCTAGATTAGGAAAACACCCAATGCATTAGTAATGTCATAATACTTAAATTTGCTACATTAAAAGCACATATTTCACTATGTGTCATTATTTTCAATCACATACAATAGGTGTTTTCTTACCTTACAATTTTTCAATTATACATTAATTTTACATTTTTGCAGCCTACTAAAGAATAAAGTTTGATATAAATACACATGTACACATATAAATACACATGCACACAAAGCCTACTAGGAGTAGACTAACAAGAATAATTAAGGCACAGCAATCTTACAGGCATTACTTCGGCTTGAAGTTTAATATACTGCATTTATTTTCTTACAGTATGGAATTAATGGGACTCTACTAATGGAAAACTTTATGTGTGTTATTTAAGCATATAATTTTGTTTTCTCAACAAATGAAACAGTGGCTATTAGAAGGTGGGAATGACTAGAAAGAAATGAGCATAGCTTTGCAAAAAAGGGAATGGAAAAGATAGGCTTCCTTTTGGCTGAGATAATAAAAAATATAGGTGAGAAGTATTTGCAAAGGGTTTTTGCTCTCTTGTTACTTGCCATCCTCCTACTCCTAGCTATATGTGCTTCTGATTTTTCCTAGTGTTTTTTTTTTCCAGTTGGAAAATTTTGGTTGCTGGGGTAAAAAGATTTCTATTATTGTATGATGGCATTAAAATGGATTATCATAATCCTTTTCTTTATTATATGTATCTAGGTGGAAGCAAATAGAAATAAAAGGATTTGTCATTTGTAGAAACCAAATACCTAAAATGACTAATAAGATTTACTGTTTGCAAACTTGAACTAAAGCTGAAACCAATTAATATTATTATTTTTTCCCGGTCCAACAATTCCTTCTTTGTACTTAAAACTTTTTACATTCTGCTTTTATCAACTGGATTATTGTAAAGAAATTATTCATCTCTGAATTGATACTCTTCCTGTGGTTTGCAGTGAAATCAGATTTTCTCTAAGGTACAGTCATACTCGATGAGCCAATTTAGAGAAGCAAATGCTGAGGCCATGAGGACTGAGCACAAACAGGCTGCGTTTATTGTTTTAACCAACTGAAATCACTCAGGTTTCTTCAGCATTTAACAATATGCAGTACTTTCCTGCAAAGTAATTAGATATAAATAGTATGTGCTTTAAGAATATAACTTGATTAGCATTACTTTTAAACAACTGAATCATTTTACAATTAATTCTGTTTTTCTATTATCTGGGTCACTTTATGTCTAGGAATAATACTATGTTAAAAATAGTGCCTGATTCACTGTACTGCTAATTGACGTCCTCCCTCAATCTCTTCTTTACTTATCTGTGCCTCTCTGGCCTCCTGTTTTTCTAGTCTCATGTCTTTCTGGTTATTCTTTCCTGTGAGGCTATGATCTCCTCTTACTAGCATTCTCCAACCTCTTCTCTCTGGTGAAGTTCCTGAGTATTGGAACTAGCTGTTCTCAACACTATACTTGATATATCAAATAGGTATGAAATACATCCTGTGAGTGGGCTTAGCACAGTAGAAAAACCAGCTCTGAGGTCAATTGGCTGCGTAGAGCTGGCCCAAGGGTGCCGGCACAACTGGTACAATTTGTGGTGAACAAAGCGAAGGCTCAACAAGGTAGTAAAACCTGAGCTAGATTTAGAGACAGAACAGCCAAGCAGCTTAGGCACCATCCACAAGAGAAGCTGAAATATCACTGAAACGAAACATACTTATTTAAGCCAACTTTCCACACATAACTCCTTACATAACTGGAAAAATGTAAATTGTCTATGCTCTTGCCAAATTAGACAGTGCCCTTAAATGAAAAGAATAAAATAAAAGCCTTTTCACAGTGCTGATACATAGGCTAAACCTTAATTTTTTTTTATTGTGGTAAGAACACAACTTGAGATCTACCGTTCTAATAGATTTTTCTGTAGTACAAAACAGTATTGTTAGCCCTAGGCACCATGTTGGACAGCAGATCTCTAGAACTGATTCATCTCACATAGTATATTTTACACACATTGATTAGCAGCTCCTCATTTCTTTCTCTCCCTAGCCCCTGTCAATCAGCATTCTACTTTTTGCTTCTATGAGTTTGATTATTTTAGATACCTGATATTAAGTGGAATCATGCATTATTTGTTTTTCTGTGACTCCCTTTTTTCACTTAGCATAATATCTTCAAGGTTCATCCATGTCCCAGGCATTATCACAATGCAATAAAGCCTCAAATTCCTGGCCTCAAGCCCTCCTCCTTCCTCAGCTTTCTAGAGGCACTGGGACTATAGGCAGAGGGACTACAGAAGCACACAACCGCACCTAGCTCCATGTTGTCTCATGCCAAGGAATTTTCTTCTTTAAGGCTGAATATTATTCTATTGTATGTGTATAACACCTTTTCCTTATCCATTCATCTGTGGATGGTCATTTAGGTTGTTTTTACATCTTGGCCGTTGTAAATACTGCTGCAATGAATATGTGAGTGCTAATGTATCTTCAAAATCCTAATTTTACATTTTTTGCAACCTAAACCTACTTGCAATTGTAGGCTGCCAAAGTCAGAAGCTATAGTCTGCTTAAACGCTGATCTTGAATAACCCTTGGTATACTGTTGTTTACTTGGAAGGAGTGGTTTTCATAAAATGTAATTTAAATCTGAATTTAATTTCCTTAATATGTCTCCCAGGAAGCACTCTGGTTTATACAGTTACTAAAGAAAAGTGAAATGTGACAAAAGAATAAGAAATACAGGAAAGTGGCTTTGTAGGGTTTTTTATATAACCAGATTCTACTTAACCAGTGGACAAGGCTTAGGAAGCAAATTTGTTTTTATATAGTATTTTTGTCAACAAAAAGTCAGTCTCTTTCCACCCCCTAAAAATGTGAAACAGACCTTTAAGAAATATAATTTTAAAATGGTAATATGGTATTAAATTTCCAAGGTGCCTGAATGTATTTGTGAAGCTGTGAGTAAAAAAAGCCTAGTTACTGAGAGCTTGGAGGCGAGTGTATATAGCATTGGCATCCCTGAGATCTGTGTATTCTTTGCCATAGGCAGGGAATGAACAAGTACAGCTGCATGTTAAGAAAGAAATTATTTTACCCTTTTTCCTATTTTCCGTAACTCTCAGATGTTGGAATTTATGAGAGGTATGGGTGCAAGAGAGGTATGTAGTGGTGGCAACAAGACCAAGGAACTATATTTAGAGAAGGAGATCTGTAAGATCTGTATCTGTTCCACTGGCAAGCAAAGAAATAAAGAACAAAGATGGACCAGAAATTGCATAAATATTTTTAAGTATGATGGTACATAAAAACAAGCATATTGTAAAATTTCCAACTTGTGGATATTATTAGTCTATGATGATAGCTATTTTAAGACTTGAAATAAAGAAAGCTATCAGTCTTGTGGAAGAAGATGAAAAACAAACTGAGAAATGAACAAAAAGTTCAGAGTTGAAATTGATTGTGAAAATAAAAATCTTGGCATACAGTTTTGAGATGTAGGTAGTATTTCCATGAATTTTAGTTATGCTTTTCAGAATGACAGATATCCCATACCTGTCAGTTCAGAAATATTTAATGGTACTTGCTAGGTGCCAGGTACTGTTTTAAGCAGTGAATAATTCAGAGTTCCTGCATCCAGGAGGTCACATTGGCCCATATTTTCAGGAGTTGAAAAGTGTTTTTTATACACATAGACAAATACATACACACATACGTAAATATATGTAAAACAGGACATACAATGGAAGGGCCCACTTTAGCACAGTGAAGAAAGGTATCTCTGAGAAAATTGGCTTGAAACTTGAGTAATGTGCAAAAATCCTGGAGAACAGCATCCCTAACAGAAGGAACAGCAAGATCAAAGGCCCTGGGGATGTAAACAACCTTTGGCTATTAAAGGGACAGAAATAAGGACAGTATGGCTAGAGTGTAGTGAATGTGGAGAGAGATTAGATCAGAGAGGTATGCAAGGGCCAGAATACACAGGATCTTAGGAGCCATGGTAGAAGTTTATTCTGGTTGTAATGGCATGCCAATAGTGTTGAGAAAAGAAGAAAATGGGGATATCAATTCAGAAAAACACTGTAGAGGATGGACCATTGGGGAGAGCGAGAGACAGGGATATCTGTTGGGAAGTTAATGCAGTGTTCCGGGTGAGAGGTGTTGGTGGTTTGGACTAGGGTTCTAGCAATGGAAAAAGTAAGAAATGATCCAGTAGGTGATGTATATTTGAGATAGAGACAGAAAGTAATTGGTAAATTGGTTGTTGGGTGTGATGGGAAAGAAAAGAGTACTCAAGCATCAATCCAAGTTTTTAGGTTTGAGAAACCATATGAAGAGTGAGCCATTCACTGAGTTTTGGTGAATGTTTGAGGATAAGTACACTTTATAGGGTAGAAAGTGTGTCCTACTTGGGTTTTATTAAGATGCAGTGGTTTTGACAAGTCAAGTAGTTTATTAATCTGTAGCAAAGGTGAATTGACTAGTCTGGAGATATGACTAGCAGGAATATTGGCATAGATATTGTTTTAAGGGATTTTGTGGGAAGAAAAGTCACCTAAGGGGAGATGGCACTAAGAAAAAGGTTGAGGGGAGTCCTTTAAGGCAATCCAACATTTAAAAGTCTGACGGGGAAGAGGAGCTAACTAAGACAACTGAGGAAGTGCAAGCAGTGAAGTAGCAGAAAAATCTGATAAGAGAGTTTACCTAGTTGTACATAGAGATTTTCAACAGAGAAAAGAATCAAACATGTCAAAAATTGTTGAGAAGTAGAAGATAAAGATGGAGAACCATTGGTGACTATTTGCTTCTAAGTGGTGATCTTCCCTCCTTGGGCCATGAACTTCCCCCTGTTGGTGGTGCCCTGACTCATCCTCAGGAAAGCAATCTTAGTTTCTGGTCAGTATACATTCTCAGGGTCTCACTTTATCAAATTAACCTATTGTCTAGCTTTTGGCTTGCTTCTGGATGGCTAGGGTGGCTATATATGCCAGTTTCCTCAGGAAAAACTTAAATGATGTTTTTAAGTGTTTCATTTTATGACCAAAAGTGTTTGATCAGTTATATGGTCACTCTACAAACAATCCTATAAATCTGAAGCAACAGGGGCAAGGACTGGTTATAGGAAAAATATATTCTGCATGTAAAATGCAGAAGAGTATTTACTGCTTTTCAGCTGAGTCCTGTGAGGGCCACTGAGATTTGGTGTAGTTCCTCTAGATATAAATTGACAGACCTGGCCAGGTACAGTGAGATTTACTGTCCCAAACTGCATTTTATTGTATATGGCATTGAAGATTAAGAAAGGAAATAATCTTGTATTCATATTGCCTGTCTGCAGACTCAGGAGATACCTCATTAGGTGTCCTCAGTTTGGTTCTGGATCGGTTTCAGTATTTCCTAACCTTTTTCATGTCATTGCACATATTGAACCTGATAATGTATCTTGCTGCTCAGTGGAGTAAATGTACCAACGCTATGACTTGCCTGGAGGACACAAGACTCAGTACATGAGTAAGCCATTCACAGCACATCAGTGTGTCACAGCACATTACAGGGATGGCTGCATGAGAAAACATGCTCCCTAGGAAGTAGGTGAGATAGTCCTGAAGAAATTTACAAGAGGCACGGGAAATAGCCAATGTGATATAGGACTGAAAATGCCTGCTCATGAGAAAGTGAACACAGTAGTTTCAAGTGGAGTCCTCATTTAATTCAGTACTTGGGGGAAATATGCTGGTTGAAAAAGAAAGACGTTTCAAATTAAAATTAGTAAGTATGGTCTATCAACATTCTAAATTTTCTATAGGTTGAGAAAATACAGTAATGTTTCCAGTGTCACTTGTTTAGAGAATAGTTTGTATTGATGGATTTCTACCCCTTCTAAGATAACATAAACAAAATTAGCACAGTCTAAATTTTTATAGGCTAGTTCTTCCATTTGTGTTTATGTTCACAGCTCTTGGATTAAAAAAAAAAAAACTGAGGTAAACTGACTCCAACTGCATTCCTAACTACTTCTAATAATACTTCTATGGCCTGGGAATTGGCTTATTTTCTAAATTTGGAGAGTATCAGAACAGAACTGCAAAAATCTTGTCTTACTATACTTTGAATTCTTTAAAGCAAGGCTCAAGAGAAACTTACTGAATAATTCAACAACATAATTCCTAAAGGACTGCACACTGATTCCAGTAAAAAAGCCAGAACCTCATCTGGTAAAAGAACCCTAACTATAACAGCTGAGATTGAGAATTAAAAGGTTGGGATGGGAGGTAATAATTGAATGTTAATTAATCCACAAAGGTGAGATATTTTGAGTCTGGACTTTGGGATTTTAAATTTCAGCCTTAATTTGCAAAAAAAAATTATATTCAATTTCTCATAGAAAATTTTTACAATACATCGGATTTTTATATTTAAATTTGAGACATTTCTAGAATGGTGGTATTTTATTGTTGGAAACTTGATACTGTCTTTTTATCTTACTGTAAAACCCCTCCCTACTAGGCCCTATTGGACAAAGTGGTTGAATGTAATTTAGCATGAGAAATACCATAGGCCATGACATTTTAGCCCTGAATATGGAAGGGACATATTACAGAGGATGTCTGATTAACCTTTGCTCTAACATAATTTCTTCAGTGAGATGATAACAGTTTTCCACAACACTTACTCTGCCTGTCTGAATCTTCACACTTTCTCTATACTTGGATCTGTGCTAGCTGACTGTTCTGTTGTTACTTGAAGAGACACTCTGATTTTTGATTCAGCATAAAATTCTGACTAATGGCCCTTTTATCCAACTATATGCAACTCCTGGCATTAGACTTACCTTAATATGGTCATCTCAAAGTACTTATCCCGATATTTACTCAATGATTTCATTACCTGATAACAGCTTTTTACTTTTGTCTACCTCTGTGCTAAACTTTTCCTTGTCTTCCTTGATATATCCCAATGCCATCCAAGACCTAACCCTGACACTGATTATTCAGTTGTTCTGCCATGGCCTGAGCCTTTTAGTGTGACTCAAGTCACAGCTTCATGTTTCTGTTTATATCCAACCCGAACTTCTTGAAGAAGGTAGTTTGACATGGATTATAAAAACTATGTTTGTTATCAAAGTACATGGAATAGAAAGTTGACAATAAAAGTAAGTCTATTATCTCAGCAAAGCAATATTTTGTCCCATTAGTGGTAAGATAGAATTTTTAAAAAAATTATGGGATTTTTTTTTTTATTATACTTTAAGTTCTAGGGTACATGTGCATAACGTGCAGGTTTGTTACATATGTATACTTGTGCCATCTTGGTGTGCTGCACCCATTAACTCGTCAGCACCCATCAACTCGTCATTTACATCAGGTATAACTCCCAATGCCATCCCTCTCCCCTCCCCCCTCCCCATGATAGGCCCCGGTGTGTGATGTTCCCCTTCCCGAGTCCAAGTGATGTCATTGTTCGGTTCCTACCTATGAGTGAGAACATGCGGTGTTTGGTTTTCTGTTCTTGCGATAGTTTGCTGAGAATGATGGTTTCCAGCTGCATCCATGTCCCTACAAAGGACACAAACTCATCCTTTTTTATGGCTGCATAGTATTCCATGGTGTATATGTGCCACATTTTCTTAATCCAGTCTGTCACTGATGGACATTTGGGTTGATTCCAAGTCTTTGCTATTGTGAATAGTGCCGCAATAAACATACGTGTGCATGTGTCTTTATGGCAGCATGATTTATAATCCTTTGGGTATATACCCAGTAAGGATATGAACAGACATTTCTCAAAAGAAGACATTCATACAGCCAACAGACACATGAAAAAATGCTCATCATCACTGGCCATCAGAGAAATGCAAATCAAAACCACAATGAGATACCATCTCACACCAGTTAGAATGACAATCATTAAAAAGTCAGGAAACAACAGGTGCTGGAGAGGATGTGGAGAAATAGGAACACTTTTACACTGCTGGTGGGATTGTAAACTCATTCAACCATTATGGAAAACAGTATGGCGATTCCTCAAGGATCTAGAACTAGAAGTACCATATGACCCAGCCATCCCATTACTGGGTATATAACCAAAAAATTATGGGATTTTAAGATCAATTTATCTCATCATTTTACATATATAATAGAATAATTGTTCTATATGTAACAATAGCATACTAGAGCTATCAAAGGTTTCTTCCCTCCTTGTCCTCCTGTCTCTTTCTGCAGAGCTGGGATACAGACTCATTCACCTGTCTCCAGAACGTGAGGCTAAAACTCCTGGGAATCACTTCCTCTGACAACATTGTGCTTTAGTCCCCATGACCTGTCTCTTCCTTTCATATAGTTCATGAATTTATTCCCAAGGATGGGACGCTGACTTCCTTGAACCAAATGAAGATAGTAAATACTTTCCAAATAGCAGATGACAGGTGTCATGAAGCTCAACTCTTTACTTAAAAAATATATATTTTTTACTTTGTGTCCCACGCTAGTTAGATGAGACTTCAGATTTACCCACAGACTAGGTGGCTTGAACAAAAAACATTTATTTCTCAAAGTTCTGGAGACTGAAAAGTCTAAGATCAAGGTTCTTTCTAGCAGATTCAGTTCCTGGTAAGGGCCCTATTCCTGGCTTGCTGATGGACACCCTCTCACTGTGTCCTCATATGGTGGAGATACACACACACACGAGAGTGAGAGAGAGAGCGAGAGCATGAGCACTCTCCTCTTCTTATAAAGGCACTAATTCCATCATGAGGACCTCGCCCCCATGCCCTCATCTAAACCCAATCACCTCCCAAAGGCCCTATCTCTAATGCCATCACATTGAGGGGTAGGGCTTCAATATATGATTTTGGGGGGACACAATTCAGTCCACAGAGCTCCCCGATTATCAACATCCTGAAACAGTGATATATTTGCTAACAATCAATGAACCTACATTGACACATCATTATCAAATATGTTTTCAAACAATATAATTAAAAATGTTGAATTTTATCTATTATGTTTTTCCTGCATCTATTAACATGATGGCATAACCTTTCTCCTTTAATCTTCTGATGTGGAAATAGCATTAGTTTACTTTCTAATGTTAAATCAACCTTGCATTTCAGTGATAAATTAAGTTGGTTCTGCTATACTATCCTTTGTAAAATTTTTTATGTTCATTTTGAAAAATTTTGTTTAGAACGTTTGTGTATATATTTGAATTAGAAAGAACTGAGTGTTTCTTTTTCAGTATTATCCTTCATAGATTTGTTATAAAGATTATGCTAGCTTCACACAGTAAAAAGAGCAGCGCTGTGTCATTTTAAAATCTCTGGAGGAGCTTTTGTAAGATAGAAATTACTTGTTCTTAAATGTTTGACAGGAATGTGTGGAGGAAGTTTGCCTATGGAGTAATAGAAAGACTGCAGTTTTTTCTTTTCTTTCTTCTTTAAACAGTTTGGTAACTTATATCTTTCTAGAAATGACTGTTTTATCTAAGATTTTAAATATATTGCTTAAGTTATTTATAATATACTTTTATCTCTTTTAACAGTAGCAACATCTGTAGTTAGCTCATCTTTCTGAATTCCTTATACTGGATATCTATGTCTTCTCTTTCCATTGATGATTCCTAGAGAATTTTCATTTTAGGACTTTCAAAAAACTGAGTTTTGGCTTTATTTATTCTTTTATTATATGTTTATTTAATTATTTATTTTCTTCTTTTCTGAAGTGTTTAGGGTACTGTTCTTTTCTAAATTCTTGATATAGATACTAAAATCACTAATTTTTAATTTTTCTTATTTTTCAGTTCATGCACGCAATTGGGTCTATAAATTTCCTTCCAAGTAATTTTAACTGTATGTGAAAATTTTCAGTATTGCAGAATTTTGTTATTGTTCAAAATATGTTTTATTTTCAATTATGATTTCTTTGAGGCATTAGCCATTTAATGGCTTCTTAGTGTTAAAAAATATCTAGTTTTTCTAGTTTTCTGTTTGCTTTGATTTTAGTTGCATTGAAGCTAGAGGACACACTGTGTTTGACTTCAGTCCTTTGAAATTTATTAAGATTTGTTCTGTGGCCTTACTATATGGACAAATTTTGAATATATACAAAGTTTTTTATATATAATATATATATCAACAATTGAAGAATACACATTTTTTCATCTTTATCTAGGAAATATGAATTCAAGAGTTGATTAGAAATTTACTGCAGTGTTTGTGGTTAATAGTGCCTGATAAGGTCCTGTCCAGTAAACTTTTATTTTTAGATAAAAGTCAACATTTTAAAATTATATTGTTTGAAAAGGTATTTGATAATGATGTGTCAATGTAGGTTCATTGATTGTTACCAAATGTATCACTATGTTGCAGGATGTTGACAATCGGGGAGTGCTGTGGACTGAATTGTATAAGAGCAGTCTTACGGTGATGTCATTTCCCTGAAACCAGGTTTCCAGGCTGTAGGTCATTCAGGGGTTCCTGTGGTTTATATTTATGAGAACTCATTTTGGCTTATTGGTGGTAATCTTGAGTATATACCTTAAACCTTTGTGATATTAAGCCATATTAATCTGTAAAAGAGTAGAGTAAAGGACTGACAAATTGGAGTTTATATTAAGACACTTTGTGTTTCCTTTCTGGTAATGCTCTTTTCAAGTGAAGAGAATTAGTTCTGTAAGATTCTCAGAGAGTAAAATAGAAGATCATCAACATACTCTATAAGAGTGGATTACTGAGACGTCAATGTCTCTAAGTTTATAATTATTTGCAAGGAGTAAGAGAGTACTTCTGTAAATCCTGGGGTATAACTATTCAAGTATATTGTTGATTTTCCCAAGAGAATTGCAAATAGATACATTAAGTCTGGGGATAAGTGTACACTAAAGAGTGCTGAGAATAGATCTAACACTAGAGAGTAAATAGCTATGTCAGTGATCAAGGAGAAAATGATATTAGGGTTAGGGAACACAGGAAGCAGGAAGCACAGTATTTTAATGGCCTTTAAAACTTGCACAAAACAGTAGCTGCACCTATTTGTCTTTTCAATGAACAGAACAGAGTTAATACTAGGTCTAATACAGAGACTAATGAGTTGTTTCAGAAGATACCAGATAGAATAGTTGGCATTTCTCCCTTAGTGTGTATTGGGCTAATTTTACCAGGGACTCAGCCAGATCAATTGAGGCTATTATAGGTTCAGCATCATTTATGTGCCCTACATCTGAACTGTTTTTAGCCCAGAAGCTCTTGGGAACAGATTCAGAGCTTAAGGTATCAATAGAGTAGGTATCAGGTAATAACATCTGTGCTATCATCAAACCACAGACTGGGAATTTTATTTAGAAAGTGGCTGTCTGATTCAGCCAACTTTAATGGAGGCTCCTCATTTTAAAAATAGGTTTTGTGCCAGAAGATTCACCAGAGTGAAATTTCTATGTAGAGAAGCTTAGTGACTAGTGCAGTGTCCCAGAGTGATAGGAAGTAGTTGAGACAAAGGCAAAGTTTGAAGGGTATTTGAGATTTTTACCCTGGAAAACTTTTTGTGACTCTAAGAAAGGCATAATAAAAAGGTCATAGGGTTAACTGCAAATGGAAGATAGTGTTTTTGCCAGTCACATGGACATTTATTTATTTATTTTTTTGGTGGTAAGAGCAATTTTGGGCAAAATGAAAATATTACGTCCTAGGAGGATGTTATTTTGTTATACAAATTTTGTCCTTTCTCTTTTGATATTCTGTCTTTTGAATTAAGGCAGGGCTAATGTTCTTTCAGTGTCCCATTTTCTTATAATTTGAACAGATGTCTTTGTCTAGATTCAGCATGGAGGTGCCCTTTTTGCTTAATCCGATTAAGTATTATTTGGTCTTTAATTTTTCTCTTTCTCAAGTCAAGGTACCTTCAGAGTTTTTTGCCAGCTCTTGTAATTCAGACAGATCATCGTATCATCTGTTTATAGGAGGCAGATAGGAGACTATTTTACCTTCTGCTTCCTAACTAAATCTGCCAGCTCAGTTTTAAGAGTGTTAACAAAAAGATGCATGGGACAGATATAATGTTCTCTGATTGAGGTTGGTATAATCTCTAAAGGTGGTAGTGCCATGGTCTCTAAGATCGGGGATTAATTTTATTTTTTCCTTTTTATAAGACTAAAGATTTTGCCAATTAGTTTGGTTTGAAAAGATATCAGGGCTAGTTGCTAAGGGATCTTATACTATTTTATATCCATTTTGTTATTCATTTCTGTTCAAACTTTGATACATATTTAACAAAAATTTTGTAATCAAGTTACTCTGCTTTTTTTTTTTTCCAAAAGAGATTTTAGTATCTCTGGGTCTCAAAAGGAGATATGTTAATTGGGAAGGGTGAGAGAGTCCTAGACTATACGACCCAAGGACAATTCCCAGTTCTTTAATGAATTCTTATTTTTCAGTGTGAGAGAAGAGTAGATCTTATAGTTCTGACCTTGACCAATATTTGAAGCTACATTTTCAGTGGAACTGGGATGATATTCTTTCCCACTTATGTTAGAAGACATCGTGAGGCATTATGGACCAGTGGGATGGTTATGTTTAGAAAGAATAAGGGAAAGAGGAAAAGGTCCAGGGAAGGTGCAGAAAGAGGAACAGACCAAGTGGCAGGAGGAAACAAATATACAGGTGGACCTGTAAGAGGGAGGAAAACTTGTAAGATGAGAGGTAAAGCTTGGATTGCAGATGCTCTAAGTTTTATTAGACTTTTCTAAAGGCTCCTTAAAAGGAGAAATTTAAACTTTTTTGGTCTTTTAGAAGCTTCTTCATATGGATCTTAAAAATTCTGACAATCAAATATTTGAAGTCTTTGAGCCCTTTGATTCCAAGGCATCACGTAGTGGATTATCATATTCATATTTCAAATTCTCCAGTGTGGTCACTGAAGTTCTAAATTGCCCTTGGCAAAATCCTGTCATAGCTTCAAACATTTGGTGCCTTTAGTCTCATGATATTAGTACATGATCCAAACTGGACAATGACCCAGAGAGTCACTGAGTGACTAGAAATTGCCCGTTTTCAAATGATAAGAATAAACAAGAGGCAAACATTCAGGCTCCGAGAATCTCTGCACTACTCATTCATCTCATTTGTGAGAACGCTGAAGAGTGAAACAAATCAAAGGCTTTTATCAAGGATAAATTAAGGATAAAAGATTAGGAGTTATCCATGTAAGAGAGTGAAGCCCATGCAGGAGCAGGGCAGGCTCATATATTCAGTTGTTGGGACTCAGAGGAGCAGAGACATAAATGGAGACAAACGTGTATGTTCAGTATGCATTGTGTCACTGGAGGTTCCTTACTTTTTCGAGTACTCAAAACTTTTATACTATGGATATCCATTAGAATAACTGGAAGCTCTTTAAAAATATCAGCGCCAAGCACCACCCCAAGCCCAGGGTGATTAATTTAGAATCAATATCTATTTAAAAAAAAATTTATTGAGAAATAATGATTGTGTATATTTAAGGGGTACATAGTGATATTTTGATACATATATAGTGATCAGATATAATTTATATTGTTTAAAGCTCTCTAAGTGATTATAATATGTATCAGAACCTCTGCAATTCACTAAGCTGCTACAAGAATTCAAACAATTCTCTTCCTAAATAGGAAAAGCGTGATTTGGGTTTTATATAAAAAAATCTTATCTTAGTTTTCATATTTTAATGTGTCAGTTGCTTGACAGTGAATTATCTTTGTGTAGTTCACCTAAGGAATTTGTGAAAACAATGTGTATGACTGAGAAAAAGGTAAGAATAAGAGTTTGGTGCTGACTTCTCTTTGAATGTTTGAACCATTCAGTGCTAGAGTAACTTAGCAAGATCATGGAAGCATACATTGTTATTCAATACTTCCCCCTCCTCTGTGAAAAATCTATATTCAAGATCAGAATGTAGTTTAATCTGTTCAATTATTTGCTTTGTAACTCTGGGATGAAGTATCTCTAGATATTTATTTCTTCTGCTGATTGTGACTGAGTTGTGGAGGAAGAGGCCAGGGCGGTAACCAGGGATACCCAGGGCACTCACAGGCCAGCAGAAGTTCCCCCCCCACCCCGGGCTCCGCGGGCCCTGCCAGGGCAGCGAGGGACTTAGCACCCAGGCCAGCAGCTGTGCAGGTGGTGCTGGGTCCCCCAGCACTGCCAGCTTGCACGCACCATGCTGGAATTCTCGCCAAGCGTCAGCCGCCTCCCCCACGGGGAGGGCTGGGGACCTACAGCCAGCCATGTTCGACCCTCCCCTCTCCACGGGTGGGCTCCTGCACCGCTGGAGCCTCCCCTAGGGACGCCGCCCCCTGCGCCGTGGCGCGTGGTCCCATCCACCCCCAAGAGCTGAGGAGGGCAGGTGCCGCTAGGGACTGGCGGGCAGCTCCACCTGCAGCCTTGGTGCGGGATCCACTACTTGAAGCCAACTGGGCTCCTGAGTCTAGTGGGGACTTGGAGAACCTTTATGTCTAGCTAAGGGATTCTAAATGCACCAATCAGCACCCTCTGTCTATCTCAATGTTTGTAAATACACCAATCAGTACTCTGTATCTGGCTAACTTAGTGGGGACCTGGAGAACTTTTCTGTCTAGCACTCTGTGTCTAGCTGAAGGATTGTAAATGCACCAATTAGCACTCTGTGTCTAACTGAGGGATTGTAAATGCACCAATCAGCACTCTGTCAAAATGGACCAATCAGCTCTCTGTAAAAATAGAGAACTCAACTCTCTGTAAAATGGACCAATCAGCAGGATGTGGGTGGAGTCAGATAAGGCAATAAAAGCAGGCTGCTCCAGTCAGCACTGGCAACCTGCTTGCGTCCCTTTCCCTAAGGTGGAGGCTTTATTCTTTTGCTCTTTACAATATATCTTGCTGCTGCTCACTCTTTGGGTCCACACTGCCTTTAAGAGATGTAACACTGCGAAGGTCTGCAGCTTCACTACTGAAGTCAGTGAGACCACGAACCCACGGGGAAGAATGAACAACTCCAGACGGGCCACGTTTAAGAGCTGTAACACTCACCGTGAAGGTCTGCACCTTTACTCCTGTCAGCAAGCCCACGAACCCACCAGAAGGAAGAAGCTCCAGACACATCTGAATGTCTGAAGGAACAAATTCCGGACACACCATCTTTAAGAACTGTAACACTCACCACAAGTGTCTGTGGCTTCATTCTTTAAGTCAGCGAGACCAAGAACCCACCAATGCCAGATGCACTAGCTACTCGGGAGACTGAGGCAGAAAAATGCAGCTTGAACCCGGGGGCAGAAGGTCACCAGTGAGCCGAGATCAGCCTGCCACTGCACTCAGCCCCTTGACAGGCAAGACTCCGTCTCAAAAAAACCTTTATTAAACTTATTTTATTTATTTTACTTAAATTACTGCTTGATTGACAGAGACGAGTTATCCCTTTCATTATGGGGATTTTGGCAACTTTTTCAGTGTCACAATATTGAGTTTTTTTGTGGTAGATTTATATACATTTGTAAGGAATAAAAAGATTTTGAGTTTTTTTTGACAGAAAATTGAGTAATGATTTATGAGAAATGTTCACTAGAGAAATAACTAAAATAAACCCATTATTTGCCTTTTAAATAAATGCATATAACATATTTTTACTGTTATCTTTTCTATGTTTAGATATGTAAATACACCATTCTGTTTCAATTGCCTACACTATTCAGTAAAGTAACATGCTGAATAGGTTTGTAGCCTAGGAGCAAAAGGCTGTGCCATAGAGCATAGGTGTGTACTAGGCTATAGTGTCTAGGTTTGCATATATATACTCTTATGATGTTCACACAGTGACAACATAGCCTAACAATGCATTTCTCAGACCATATTCCTGTCGTTAAGCCACACATGACTCTGTATAAGCATTCATCTTCGATGGTTATTTGAGTTATTCCTATATTTTTGTTGTTTGTTATTATGGGAAACCTATGAAAATTCTTGAATGTATTCCAGTTCCTCAGTAAAGACATTTTCTCAGGTATATACTAAAGAGAGGGTGTTGTTGGATACAGAATATACACATATTCACGTAGTGTATAAATGTTTTTGTTGATTCCAATGTTTACATCTTTAGTAACGCATGGATTTGTCACATTTGTTAGTTTTTGAAAATTTGCTGGCATAAAATATTATCTTCGTTGGTTGTAATTTTCATTTACTGATTGTAAAGTATGTTGGGAACTTTTATTATAGTTATTGATCATTTGTGTTTTATTACCCTATTAATTACCTACTAATTACCCATGTCTTCTGCCAATTTTTATGTTTGGTCATTTATCTTTTTCTTATTGACTTTTAGAAAGCTGCTTTATATCTTCTACTTAGATTTAGGGATATTTTATTTCCTTACTGTGTCTTTTGGTGAACATTACTTCTGAATTTTGATGCAGTAAAATTTAGTGAGCATATACGTATTAATGTAGTTCATGCCTTATTTAAAAAATATTTTTCTCTTGTGAGTTCCTAGAGAAAATTTCTTGATATTATCCTGTGAAACTTATAAAATTTGTTTTTCATATTTAAATATTCAGTCTATCCAGAATCACTTTTGCTATATGATATAATCAATTTTGTCTCTTTCCCTCTGTGGGTTACCACTGTCCTAGTATTATTTAGTAAAAATAATCACTTTCTTCCATAGATCAGGGTTAGACGTTCAATTGTGTCTCCCCTTCAATTCATATGTTAAAGTCCTAACCCCAAGCACCTCAGAATGTAACCTTATTTGAAAATAGAATCATTACAGATGATCTTAGTTAAGATGAGGTCATGCTGGCATAGGGGTAACCTTAATGGAGTATGACTGTGTCATTATACTAAAGGAAAGTTGGATACAGATACACATACTGGGAAACACCAAGCAGAAGTAAAAATGATGCCTCTACAAGCCAAGAAATGCTATATGTTACCACCAGAACCTAGAAAAAAGGCATGGAACAGATTCCGTCTCACAGCCTTCAGAAGTAACCAAACAATTCTAGCTTCCAGAACTATGAGGCACTAAATGTCTTTGTTTAAGCCACCTGGTTAGTGGTACTTGGTTACTGCAGCCTTAGAAAATTGATACAATCTGAAATGCCATTTCTCTCATAACAAAGTTCCTATAATTGTAGGAGTGCTTTTTTGTCCTTCTATGTATATTTCCTTATATCTCAATGGTCAAACCAACTGTTATGATTAAGCCTGACATCAGTGAGTGGAGAAGTACATTCTGCCCAAGAAGGAAGAGTATAGGGAATAAATATTTGCGGGTCAATAGTTCCAATTATCACAGAGAACTTTCTCATTCTTTTTATAACTGATTTGTTTTTAGGATATGCCATAATTTATTCATGGGCTTATGGGTTGTTTGCATTCAGTTATTAATATAATCACAAGGTAATAAATACTCTTGTACATACATCATTTTTCACATATCCAAGCATACCTGTAGGGGGTATTCTTGGATGAGGTGATAAGTGAAAATTGTATGCCTTTGTAATTTTGATACCTATTGCCAAATTATTTTACATTGAAGAGCTAGCAATTGTACTCCCATAAGCAATGAAGAGAGTATAGCTGTTTTCCCCCAAATCTATACTATACAACTTTTAAAATTTTGCCTGTCACTTATGAATAATAGAATCTCAGAGCAATTGTTGTTTCTTTCTTCACTTGTATTTCTGCTTTATTCTTGACCTCTTTACCTCTCTCCCTTTTAAGACCTTTTCATGATTAAACATACTAATTTTCTAAAGTTATGTTTGTTTCCATCATATTTCTACACATGGAATCTTAGTTTCTTTTAATAAGTCAAAGCATGAATAAAGTATGTAGTTCAGCTAATGGTAATGCCCAAAGTTGATTCCTTAGTTGTGACAAATGTATTCTAGTAGTGTAAGATGTTAACAGTAGGAGAAACTGGGTAGAGAATATATGGGAACTTCATACTATCTTGGCAACTTTTCTGTTAATCTAAGACTATTCTAAAATTAAAACTTTATTTAAATTTTAAAATCAAAGCAAATATGTCTTAAAAGACGAATTTCATTTAAATAAATTCCAGGGATAAATCTAACAACCAGGCCATAATTCTCAAAGGAATAGATGATATAATTTCTTCCTATATAAAAAATAGTTTATCTGGTGAACAAAAATCAGAATTTATCTGGTGAACACAAAATCAGACCAAAGAGTGTTAGATAATATTTAAAAAATGTCCCTGAGAAAGGTTTTCCTAAAACCATCTTCCTTCAGTAAGTATTTTAGACATAACCATGATGTTCAACTTTGCCTTCTTTAGCTAAGGTCCTTGGATAACGGATCTCCTTTCTCTACGTTTCCATAGCAGACCATCTGCCTTCTGTTCATAAAATCTCTTTCCTGAATAGCTAAAATAAATCGAGCTTCCTGTTAAATCATTATAATTCTTCCAGTTCTACTTCCCTAAGATTATTCCCTAACCATCGTTTTCAAGTTTGGGTTATAACCACTTCTTTTTTTCCAGTGTTTTGAAAATCATTCTAATATATATACAGATTTATATACATTCTAACTAATTTTAGCAAGAAAATTTCCTAGATGTGGGCGAAAAACTATTCATGTAGGATTTTGAGGCATTTTGTTAGATTACCCTATATAATATTTACATTAATATTTGTTTCCAAAAGGAGTAGGTAGGAAGGCTCATTTTCTGATGTAATTCATAATAATTTTTAGTAAATAGTAATTATCTTACTATTTATATATTTTTAAGATATCTAACATTTATTTCTTTTTTTTTCTTTTTATTATACTTTAAGTTCTAGGGTACATGTGCACTGTGCACAACGTACAGGTTGGTTACATATGTATATGTGTGGTATGTTGGTGTGCTGCACCCATCAACTGGTCAACACCCATCAACTCGTCATTTACATCAGGTATAACTCCCAATGCCATCCCTCCCCCCTACCCCCTCCCCATAATAGGCCCCCATGTGTGATGTTCCACTTCCAGAGTCCAAGTAATCTCATAGTTCAATTCCCACCTATGAGTGAGAACATGCGGTGTTTGGTTTTCTGTTCTTGCTATAGTTTGCTGAGAATGATGGTTTCCAGCTGCATCCATGTCCCTACAAAGGACACAAACTCATCCTTTTTTATGGCTGCATAGTATTCCATGGTGTATATGTGCCACATTTTCTTAATCCAGTCTGTCACTGATGGACATTTGGGTTGATACTAAGTCTTTGCTATTGTGAATAGTGCCACAATGAACATACGTGTGCATGTGTCTTTATAGCAGCATGATTTATAATCCTTTGGGTATATCCCCAGTAATGGGATGGCTGGATCATATGGTATTTCTAGTTCTAGATCCTTGAGGAATCGCCATACTGTTTTCCACAATAGTTGAACCAGTTTACAATCCCACCAACAGTGTAAAAGTGTTCCTATTTCTCCACATCCTCTCCAGCACCTGTTGTTTCCTGACTTTTTAATGATTGCCATTCTCACTGGTGTAAGATGGTATCTCATTGTGGTTTTGATTTGCATTTCTCTGATGGCCAGTGATGATGAGCATTTTTTCATGTATCTGTTGGTTGTATGCATGTCTTCTTTTGAGAAATGTCTGTTCATATCCTTTGCCCACTTTTTGATGGGGTTGTTTTTTTCTCATAAATTTGTTTGAGTTCTTTGTAGGTTCTGGATATTAGCCCTTTGTCAGATGAGTAGATTGCAAAAATGTTCTCCCATTCTGTAGGTTGCCTGTTCACTCTGATGGTAGTTTCTTTTGCTGTGCAGAAGCTCTTTAGTTTAATGAGATCCCATTTGTCAATTTTGGCTTTTTTGCCATTGCTCTTGGTGTTTTAGACAGGAAGTCCTTGCCCATGTCTATGTCCTGAATAGTGTTACCTAGGTTTTCTTCTAGGGTTTTTTGGTATTAGGTCTAACATTTAAGTCTCTAATCCATCTTGAATTAATTTTCGTATAAGGAGTAAGGAAAGGATCCAGTTTCAGCTTTCTACTGATGGCTAGCCAATTTTCCCAGCACCATTTATTAAATAGGGAATCCTTTCCCCATTTCTTGTTTTTGTCAGGTTTGTCAAAGATCAGATGGCTGGAGATGTGTGGTATTATTTCTGAGGGCTCTGTTCTATTTCATTGGTCTATATCTCTGTTTTGGTACGAGTACCATGCTGTTTTGGTTACTGTAGCCTTGTAGTATAGTTTGAAGTCAGGTAGCGTGATGGCTTCAGCATTGTTCTTTTGACTTAGGATTGTCTTGGCAATGCGGGCTCTTTTTTGGTTCCATATGAACTTTAAAGCAATTCTTTCCAATTCTGTGAAGAAAGTCATTGGTAGCTTGATGGGAATGGCATTGAATCTATAAATTACCTTGGGCAGTATGGCCATTTTCACGATATTGATTCTTCCTATCCATGAGCATGGTATGTTCTTCCATTTGTTTGTGTCCTCTTTTGTTTCACTGAGCAGTGGTTTGTAGTTCTTGAAGAGGTCCTTTACATCCCTTGTAGGTTGGATTCCTAGGTATTTTATTCTCTTTGAAGCAATTGTGAATGGGAGTTCGTTCATGATTTGACTCTCTGTTTGTCTTTTACTGCTGTATAAAAATGCCTGTGATATTTGCACATTGATTTTGTATCGTGAGACTTTGCTGAAGTTGCTTATCAGCTTAAGGAGATTTTGGGCTGAGATGATAGGGTTTTCTAAATATACAATCATATCATCTGCAAACAGGGACAATTTGACTTCTTCTTTTCGTAACTGAATACCCTTGATTTCTTTCTCTTGCCTGATTGCCCTAGCCAGAACTTCCAACACTATGTTGAATGGTAGTGGTGAGAGAGGGTATCCCTGTCTTGTGCCAGTTTTCAAAGGGAATGCTTCCAGTTTTTGCCCATTCAGTATGATATTGGCTGTGGATTTGTCATAAATAACTCTTATGATTTTGAGATGCGTTCCATCAATACTGAATTTATTGAGAGTTTTTAGCATGAAGGGCTGTTGAATTTTGTCAAAAGCCTTTTCTGCATCTATTGAGATAATCATGTGGTTTTTGTCTTTGGTTCTGTTTATATGCTGGTTTACATTTATTGACTTGCACATGTAGAACCAGCCTTGCATCCCAGGGATGAAGCCCACTTGATCATGGTGGATAAGCTTTTTTGATGTGCTGCTGGATTCAGTTTGCCAGTATTTTATTGAGGATATTTACATCGATGTTCATCAGGGATATTGGCCTAAAATTCTCTTTTTTTGTTGTGTCTCTGCCAGGCTTTGGTATCAGGATGATGTTGGCCTCATAAAATGAGTTAGGGAGGATTCCCTCTTTTTCTATTGATTGGAATAGTTTCAGAAGGAAGGGTACCAGCTCCTCCTTGTACCTCCAGTAGAATTCGACTGTGAATCCGTCTGGTCCTGGACTTTTTTTGGTTAGTAGGCTATTAATTATTTCCTCAATTTCAAAGCCTGCTATTGTTCTATTCAGGGATTCAGCTTCTTCCTGGTTTAGCCTTGGGAGAGTGTAAGTGTCCAAGAAATTATCCATTTCTTCTAGGTTTTCTAGTTTATTTGCGTAGAGTTGTTTATAGTATTCTCTGATGGTAGTTTGTATTTCTGTGGGGTTGGTAGTGATATCCCCTTTATCATTTTTTATTGCATCTATTTGATTCTTCTCTCTTTTCTTCTTTATTATTCTTGCCAGTGGTCTATCAATTTTTTTGATCTTTTCAAAAAACCAGGTCCTGGATTCACTGATTTTTTTGGAGGGATTTTTGTGTCTCTATCTCCTTCAGTTCTGCTCTGATCTTAATTTCTTGCCTTCTGCTAGCTGTTGAATGTGTTTGCTCTTGCTTCTCTAGTTCTTTTAATTGTGATATTAGGGTGTCAATTTTGATCTCTCGTGCTTTCTCTTGTGGGCATTTAGATGGTCTTTACATTTTGGCACGTTTTTGCAATGGCTGGCACTGGTTGTTCCTTTTCATGTTTAGTGCTTCCTTCAGGATCTCTTGTAGGACAGGCCTGGTGGTGACAAAATGTCTAAACATTTGCTTGTCTGTAAAGGATTTTATCTCTCCTTCACTGATGAAACTTAGTTTGGCTGGATATGAAATTCTGGGTTAGAAATTCTTTTCTTTAAGAATGTTGAATATTGGCCCCCACTGTCTTCTGGCTTGTAGAGTTTCTGCCGAGAGATCTGCTGTTAGTCTGATGGGCTTCCCTTTGTGGGTAACCCGACCTTTCTCTCTGGCTGCCCTTAAGATTTTTTCCTTCATTTCAACTTTGGTGAATCTGGCACTTATGTGTCTTGGAGTTGCTCTTCTGGAGGAGTATCTTTGTGGCGTTCTTTGTATTTCCTGAATTTGAATGTTGGCCTGCCTTACTAGGTTGGGGAAGTTCTCCTGGATGATATCCTGAAGAGTGTTTTCCAACTTGGTTCCATTTTTCCCCCTCACTTTCAGGCACCCCAATCAGACGTAGATTTGGTCTTTTCACATAATGCCATATTTCTTGGAGGCTTTGTTCATTTCTTTTTCCTTTTTTTTCTCTAGACTTCTCTTCTTGCTTCATTTCATTCATTTGATCTTCAATCATTGATACTCTTTCTTCCAGTTGATCAAGTTGGTTACTGAAGCTTGTGCATTTGTCACATATTTCTTGTGTCATGGTTTTTATCTCTGTCAGTTCATTTATGGCCTTCTCTGCATGATTATTCTAGTTATCCATTCTTCCATTCTTTTTTCAAGATTTTTAGTTTCTTTGTGCTGGGTACATAGTTCCTCTTTTAGCTCTGAGAATTTTGATCGACTGAAGCCTTCTCCTTTCAACTCGTCAAAGTTATTCTCTGTCCAGCTTTGATCCATTGCTGGCGATGAGCTGCGTTCCTTTGGAGGTGGAGATGCGCTCTGATTTTTTGAATATCCAGCTTTTCTTCCCTGCTTTTTCCCCATCTTTGTGGTTTTATCTGCCTTTGGTTTTGATGCTGGTGATGTACTGATGGGGTTTTGGTGTGGGTGTCCTTTCTTTTTGTTAGTTTTCCTTCTAACAGTCAGGACTCTCAGCTGTAGGTCTGTTGAAAATTGCTTGAGGTCCACTCCAGACCCTCTTTGCCTGGGTATCAGCAGCAGAGACTGCAGAAGATAGAATATTGCTGAATAGCAAGTGCTGCTGTCTGATTCTTGCTCTGGAAACTTTGTCTCAGGGGTGTACCCTGCCGTGTGAGGTGTGAGGTGTCGGTCTGCACCTAGTTGGGGATGTCTCCCAGTTAGGCTACACAGGGGTCAGGGACCCACTTGAGCAGGCCATCTATCCATTCTCAGATCTCAACCTCCGTCCTGGGAGATCCACTGCTCTCTTCAAAGCTGTCAGACAGCTGTCAGACTCCACCCAGAGGTGGAGTCTACAGAGACAGGCTGGCCTCCTTGAGCTGTGGTGGGCTCCACCCAGTTTGAGCTTCCCCGTGGCTTTGTTTACTACTTAAGGCTCAGCAATGGCGGGTGCCCCTCCCCCAGCCTTGCTGCCACCTTGCAGTTAGATCTCAGACTGCTGCTGTGCTATCAATGAGGGAGGCTCTGTGGGCGTGGGACCTTCTGGGCCAGGTGTGGGATATAATCTCCTGGTGTGCTGTTTGCTTAGACCCTTGGTAAAGTGCAGTATTAGGGTGGGAGTTACCAGATTTTCCAGGTGTTGCATGTCTCAGTTTCCCTTGGCTAGGAAAGGGATTCCCTTCCCCCTTGTGCTTCCCAGGTGAGGCAATGCCTCACCCTGCTTCAGCTCTCGCTGGTCAGGCTGCACCAGGTGACCAGCACTGATTGTCTGGCACTCCCCAGTGAGATGAACCCAGTGCCTCAGCTGAAAATGCAGAAATCACCAGTCTTCTGTGTCGCTTGCCCTGGGAGCTGGAGGCTGGAGCTGTTCCTATTCGGCCATCTTGCTCCTGACTCCGTTAACATTTATTTCTATTGGTCTGTAATATTAATTTGTTGAGAACTTGTGATGCTAAATATATTTTTATATATTTGTCTTTTTTACCTTTCCTGGTAAATTGCCTGATTTTGTTTTTGCGCAGGCATTTTTGTAAACTTGATTAATTTGTGGACAAATTCTCTTATTACTGAGAAAATCTGTTTTGTGAGCCTGAGGGCCTGCGCAGTGGTGAATTCACTTAGAGAAATATTTTGAGCCTCTGACCTCCCCAGCCAATACATTACTTCCTTAAACCATGGTCCTTGACATTTGAAATTAGAAGGAAAAAAATGTTGCATCTTGCCTTTCTATTCTACTCTACATCCAGGACTTTTCCAGATCTTATCCACCACCTGTTCTCTTTCCAACAATTGCAGAAATTTCTTGTTCTTACAGTTAGCCACCTCCCAGTCTTATTTTTTTTCCTTCAAAATCAATGCCCATATGCACTGGAAGTAAATATGGCCATTTCATTTTAATTGTCAACCTACCTGTGTCGAGGCCTCCATCTTCCTTCAACCCCAATTCAAGAAATATGTTATATTTTGGTTCTCACTCTAAAATGTTTCTTTAAAAGTTTCTGAGAGAATAAGTAATGTTAATTCAAACTGTTTCTAAAGAGCACATGTACTACAGTAAAATTTTATTTTTGTCCTTTTGCTGAAAAACTGAACTAGAGTGATGGATATTGCTGATTCTTCTTTTATTCTCAATAAAAATAAAATGTGTGCTCAAATAGTGTTTCTCAAAGCAGAGGATTTTTTTTCTTTATTTTTTTAGGTTGTGTTACATATTTACTTGCTTCTCTCATTATTTTCCCACATGGATTTTGAAGTCTTTTGAAATTCCCCTTGATATTTATTTTTGCCTTCCCTCAACACTCTATGTGCATGACTAGTAAGAAATAATTCATAGAATCTCAAAAGTTCTTCACTCACTCTCTTGAAGCAGAATGTTATTTAAATATATTTTAGAAGAGCTATTTGTAAAATGAGAATGGATATCATACTAGGCTTTATGGATGTTCTATATAGAGAGTAAATTTAGTCTTAGAAACTGTAGTGTTATCATTTTCACATATTGACTGAACTGTGGCAATTCTTCTCTGTCAAAAAGAGATCATGTGAACATAACACAGCAGGTAAAAGTTTCTGAGTTTTGTGCTGAACCTAGACCAAAAGGCCACAATAAAGTAAGATTTAGTGGGCATGTACTTCCCATGTCCTCCTTTCCTTTTACCATAAAGGTTTGATCAACCCCTTCCTATAATTTCAAGCCTAAAATCTAACCATAAGGATTTTCTAAAAGAGAGAGTACTTATTCTAACAGTGGAAAAGTGTCCTATAATTTTTGCTTGTTCTTGTGTATCCTCCCCTGCTATGGTTAATTTGTCCATGCCTAATCTGAATACAAGATATAAAAATTTTGATTACTTCCTTAGTTACTGTAATTGACAATTTTATTGACTTAGGGGCTTCAAAAACTTCAGTTAAGCATATTGAAACGTTTGAATTTCTTCAGACCCTTGGTACCAAGGAATCTATGACTTCATGATTTTCTCCTTTACTTAAAATAATTATTTTTCCTGGGTCTACTTCAAAGCCTTTCCTTGTCTTTCAGAACTTTTGGCATAACAATAGAACTTTTATGTCTTTTCCAAAGAATTTTTTCCCTAGCTTTTATTAGAAAGTTATGTTGGGCCACTTTTTTTTTTTTATAGAATTCTATATCTTGCTACATTTAGCTGTTTTAAGCCTAGGAAAGTCTTATTGCATTGCTATAAAGGAAAACCTGAAACTGGGTAACTTTATAATAGAGATTTATTTTGGCTCATGATTCTGTAGGCTGTACACGAAGCATAGTGCTGACATCTGCTTCTGGTGAGGGCCTCAAGAAGATTCCAGTCATGGCAGAAGGTGAAGGAGAGTCAGCATGTCAGGTGGTGAGAGAAGGAGCAAGAGGGGTAGGAGTTCCAGGCTCTTTTAAACAACCAGCTTTTGTGTGAACTACCAGAGTGATAACTCACTCATTACCATGGTGAGTGATAACTCACCCATTACCATGGGCATAGCATCAAACCATTCATGAAGTATTGTGTCAGTCCATTCTCACATTGCTGTAAAGAACTGCCTGAGACTGGCTAACTTACAAAGGAAAGAGACTTAATTAACTTGCAGTTCCACATGACTGGGGAGGCCTCAGGACACTTACAATCATGGCAGAAGGGGAAGCAAACACATCCTTCTTCTTGGTGGCAGGAGAAAGAAGTGCAGAGCAAAGGGGAAAAAGCCCCTTATAAAGCTATCAGATTTTGTAAGAACTCATTCACTATCATGAGAACAGCATGGGGGAACTGCCCCCATAATCTAATCACCCCCATAAGGTCCCTCCCCCAAGACATGGGGATTACAATTCAGATTACAATTCAAGGTGAGGTTTGGTGGGGACACAGAGTCAGACCGTATCATTCTGCATCTGGCCCCTCCTAAACCTCGTCTTTCTCACCTTTCAAAACACAATCATGCCTTCTCAGTGGTTCCACAAAGTCTTATCTATTTCCACATTAACCCAAAAGTCCAAGTCTATAGTCTTGTCTGAGACAAGGCAAGTCCCTTCCACTGATGAACCTGTAAAATCAAAAGCAAGTTAGTTACTTCCTAGATATAATAGAGGTACAGGGATTGGGTAAATATACTCATTCCAAATGGGAAAAATTGGGCAAAACAAAGGGGCTATAGGCCTCAAGCAAGTATGAAATCCAATAAGGCAATCATGAAACCTTAAAGCTCTGAAGTAATCTCCTTTGACTCCATATCTCACTTGCATCAGGTCACACTGATGCAAGAAGTGGGCAGCTTTGGGCAGGTATATACCCCCATGATCCAAAAATCTCTTATTAGGCCCCACCTCCAATACTGGGATCACATTTAAACATGAAATTTGAAGAGGACAAATATCTAAACTCTATCACCTGACACTAAGTCTTCATGGAGGTACAATTAAAGGGGAATGCAAGGTGTTATTCATGATCAATTTCCGATTTTCTTTATTCTCTTGTTTGTATTTTTCTGGTGCACATTATATTTTTTTCAGATATTGCAAATACAAACCAGTAAAAAATTAGAAGACAGGAAAGAGGTTGGAAAATGATACCAAGTCTTCCAGTAGCAACAGAGGATCCAAATTGGATCCTTTCAGAAATTATTTACTTATGCTTTTAAAATAAGCCCTCATGGTATCTTCTTCTGGAATTGTTTCTTTTCATCTCCTGCTTATGTGAAGGGCCTTTATAAAACCTTGCACATATTTTTATCATGAATACTCTATTATAATTGTTTGTTTCTGTTTCCTTCATGAAACTGCACTTATTAAATTTAGGGCTGCATCGTACATTATTGTATTCTAAGCTTCTAGCATAGTACTTTTATATAGTGAATACAAAGCAAGTGTTATCTATTAAAAGTAATGGTTTTTGAGGGCTTTTCTCATGTCCTAATTGAGTACTACCCAAATGGAATTCTCATTTAATCCTCTTTTGAACCTTAGGTGGGAAGTTCTATTATTATCCTCATTTTTGTGATGATGACCTGAAATATAGAAAGGACAGTCAAATGTCTTACCTGTTACATGCTACAGAAGTTTTAGAGCTAGGATTCAAACAAATGAGTCTGTCATCCCTGAGCATTGTTCTACACTGTTCCTCAGCATGAGCAAACGAATGGACAAATGAATGATGCTTCCAGATTAACTTCAACTTAATCTACAAATGTCTCAAAAATACTATTTTTACTACTGGCTCCAGTTTACAGCTGTAGACCTGTTATCAGATTAACAAGGCTGCAGCAATATTGAGATTTCTCTCATTTTTCTTTGTTGGACATGCTTATAGATATTTAAATATCTCAAAGCCAGGCAACCAGAAAACCAGAAGAAAGAAATTTAAAAAGGAACATAGTTATCTAATAAACCCAATACTTAGCCTGCAGTGTTTGAACTTTTCTGGCCTTCTAGTTAATTCTATATTGATTTAGCATGTTGGTATGGTTTGAATGCCCTCACCAAAACTCATTTTAAAATGTAATTGCCCTTGTAATGATATCAGGCAGTGAGTCCTTTAAGAAGAAGTGATTAATTCAGGAGGGTTTCATCCTCATAAATAGATGAATGCTATTATTGTGGGAGTTTGTTTCCCTTTCCCTCTCTATCTCAAGCATGTACTACTTTGCCATGTGATGCCTTCCACTATAGGAAAACCCTTGCCAGATGTCAGTGTCATGGTCTTGGATCTTCCAGCCCCTTGAAGACTGAACCAAATAAACTTCTATTCTTCTTTTTTTTTTTTTTTTTGAGACGGAGTCTCGCTCTGTCGCCCAGGCTGGAGTGCAATGGCGTGATCTCAGCTCACTGCAAGCTCCGCCTCCCAGGTTTACGCCATTCTCTGCCTCAGCCTCCTGAGTAGCTGGGACTACAGGCGCCCGCCACCTCGCCTCGCTAGTTTTTTGTATTTTTTTTAGTAGAGACGGGGTTTCACCATGTTAGCCAGGATGGTCTCGATCTCCTGACCTCGTGATCCGTCCGTCTCGGCCTCCCAAAGTGCTGGGATTACAGGCTTGAGCCACCGCGCCCGGCCTAAACTTCTATTCTTTGTTAATTACCCAGCCTCTGGTATCCTGTCATAGCAGCAGAAAACAGAGTAAGACACATGTTTACTTAGTTTGCTTATAACCTGCATATATAGGGCCTTTATTATTCAGTGTTTTAGTCTAGTGATGGTCATGCTCATCTTGACCTTTCCTTAGGCTTTTGTTTAAGTGCAAACTGTTTCTGGTGAGAACTTTAAGTGGATACCATTTGGGATTATAGTACCTGCAAAGCCTCTGAAATACATTATAAAGAACAATGGCTCTGATAAAGTATTCACAGCTTCTAAAAATTGTATTCATTTATGACTGCTGAGCGTTGCTGAGCAGTAGGTTTATTTAAAGTTAAATTACCGTTATATTCCCTTGCCTCTGTTCATTTCAAAGCAGTAGGATATTGTAGCCAGACTTCCCTTGAGCAACCAAAAAATAAGAAGCCTATATAAAACTCAGATATTTAACTGATTGCTTCAAACAATTGCTTTGAAAATGCAGTGGCATTTTTGATGAAAGGCCAACAAGTAAAATTTTCTATCAAATGCATTCTTACAGGAATAACTTTTTCACTTGTTCATCTAATTGAATGATATGAATGTATTCAGAAAATTCTCAAATGAATTCATTTTGCAGTGTGAAAGCACAAACAACATATTATAAAATTTATAATAAATGGGGTTAAAAAGGAAGTTAGGACTACAATGCCGCATGAGTTTTGCCTAGGTTCCTGATTAACTCTTTCATTGTATAGTGTCCTTTGCTCATAAGATGGCAGAAGACTTTATGACATGCAGCAAGAAGATAACCTATAAGCTCCTTTGTACAATTCTTTCGACTGCTGCTACTTTAAATTGGGCTGCCAGCTGGCATCTGGGAGCTCAGCTCTGCAATATTTTAAGAATGGCAGACTGGAGAAACTGATGATTAGAGCTCAGCATTTAAGGTACTTCGTATGTATGGACATTTGTGCAGAATATTCTTCCTAGTGACTATAAAGAAGGTCACTCTTCCATTATTTGAAGAAATAACCAAAGTGTCTGTTATTTATTTGATATTAATTTAACTTTAATTTCAAAAATTTTACTCAAGTGTGTTTAAATCCAATTGTGGAGAGAATGGCAATGACAATCCAATTGTAAAACCCTGAACTCTTTTAAAAATTGATGCACAAACCTAAGCATTTGAATAAATTATATACATTTAAAAATTATATTTCATATTGAAACAATGGAAAATGCCTATTTTGGGGGTATGTCTAGAAAATTGCTGAAACTTTCTTGTTGTAATAAAATCTTATCATCTAATATAAATAGCTCTACAAACAACTTTTGACTTTGTTTCTTATCATATACACTTGAGAAAGTCAATATCTAGATTAAGATGTTTTATATTCCTAAAAGTAATGTTTCCCTATTTTCATATCTGCAAATCAAATAGCATATTTAGGTTATCAACAAAGGCAATTGAATATACTTCTCCATTAGAGTTCTGTAGTTATGATAAAATTTGAGGGAGATTAATGAAAGCTGTCAAATATGATATATCTTTAATCTTGGAGAGAAAAGTATAAAAACTGACTTATGTAAACACTGAATATACAAATAATAGCTAAAGAAAAAGATAATTTCCTTCTGTCTGCCTCCAAAGATTAGGACTTTATTCCAAATAGTAAATACTTCTGCGTCATGTTAAAACAGATATGAACATTATTTATATACAGGAATGGTTATTAAATCCTAGAACATCTAGCTTGACTGAATGAGGATGTTTCAACCCTAGTTTTAAAAATACATTGAAAATAATATACTAGCATTACATTTAACATATCATGAAAATAAAACATTAAAAATATTATTTGATACTTTTGTTAGCAATTTAGATTACTTAACTTTTATTTAATTGATCAGGCTGCCATTTAAGCCAATGTTTACTGGGATTATGAATTTTTCCTCTGTTCATTCTATCATAAGTAAAGAATTGCTGATCAGAGAGTATTTCTGTTGCACCAAATTGCATGTAGGTATAGGGTGATCCAGGGGAGTGGAGTTGGATTGACTGTATTGACCAGTTGAAAGGACATGATCTCGTAGTGAATCTTGCCATTCCTATTCCCCTTTCCTCATCACTGGTCACTGTGGCCATGCAGCTCTGACTGCCTGGTTGACCGTATGAATTATTAGACAAATGTGCAACTGGGGATGTTTGCTCCCAATCCTTCGTTTATGGATCAGATACATAGAAAATCTTTTTTTTTTTTTTTTTTTTTTGACAGAGTCTCTCTGTGTCACCCAGGCTCCCAGACAGGAGTTGGAGTGCTGGAGTGCAGTGGTGCGATCTAGGCTCACTGCAACCTCCGACTCCCAGGTTCAAGTGACTCTCCTTCCTCAGCCTCCCAAGTAGCTGGGACTACAGGCACTTGTCACCACGCCTGGCTAAATTTTGTATTTTTAGTAGAGATGTTGACCAGGCTGGTCTTGAACTCCTGACCTCGTGATCCGCCCACCTCGGCCTCCCAAAATGCTGGGATTATAGGCTTGAGCCACTGCACCTGGCCTATATAGGCAATCTTATACTTCTCTTTCCTGAGTAAATGAACCAGGTGTGACCAATCATTGTTATTCACTTCCACTGAACACTTGTTGGTTGTAAGAGCTAGTCTTTGGTGGACTTGATTCTCCCTCATGTAAACAAAACCTTGGTGATGTGGATATTTGTCCACTTTTTAACTGAAAATTTTGAGAATAATTGAAAATTATCAGCAAGATATATATAGATATGAATATAGTTACTTTTGATAGTACTGGACTAGGAGTTAATAAAGTATGGAACAACTAGTTGTATGATGTTGGGCTGGTTACATAATTTTTTCTTTTCAGATTGTTTCACCATCTATGAAGAAAAGATAATCAGGGTACCTGACAGGGTTGTTGTACATATGAAATAAAGCAATATTATACATTTCTTAGCGCAATGCCTAGTGTAGTAAGTGCTCAGTAAATGGTTATTTTAAAATTTATATTATGTAATAAGTCAAGCAAACTGAGAGTAAAAATAGAATCACAGACTTTATAGACAAAATATAACTTCATAAAGTATCACCATATGGCTTATATAATTATTCCTACAGAATCCTATAGAATTAAATAACTTAAATATTTTAAAATTTTTAAGTGTTGTTTTTCTCACAAAAGTAGTGTTTAAAGAGTATATCATTTTCTAGACCAAAAAGTTATTCTTTAACCATGTTTTTCTTAAGATATATAATTTTGAAAATTTGCAGAAGATATTTTTTGTTTTATCATGCTTTTTCCAAACACGTGGTCTATTTCTGTTAAGGAGTTTGTACTTTAACAATGAAACATATTTGTATTTACTACTAGTCATGTACACCTGTGTGTGTGTGTGTATATATATATATGTATAAATGTGTGTGTGTGTATGTGTGGTTGTGTATGCAGCAGGTCATTGAATAACATTGTTTCCTTTAACATTGTTTCATTATAATGTTGATGAGGAAAAAATTCTCAGCCAAGGTCATGTGTGTGTGGAGTTTACATGTTTTTTCCTATGTCTGTATGAGTTTCCCCTGGGTACTATTCCAATTTCCTCCCACATCCCAAAGCTATGCATGTCAGTTGAATTGGCATGCCTACATGGTCTCAGTCTGAGTGAGTGTGTGTGACTGTGACCTGTGTTGGAATGGTGTCCTGTCCAGGGATGATTCCTACCTTATGTTCTGAGCTGCTAGGATAGGCTTAGGTCACTCATGACCCTGAACTGACATAAGTGGGTTGGAAAAAATGAATTAATAAATATAAATTATACTATTATGACATAAAAATTCATAAAGAATACAATAATTATGTATTGACAATAAACAATGCAGTATGGAAGTGCGCAGCATGGCTGCCACATTTGATATTGTTTTTGAACTGAATGTTGGTTTTTGCTTTGTAAACATTTATTCCTTGATTTAACACCCCACCATTGTAACTGCTGTAACTCACTGATTCACCAAAAATTGAGTAAATAATCATCTTACTTATTTTATTAATCTTTCTTAAATATATGTATATCTCACGTTTATTTCAACGTTTCATATTGAAAGTTTCTGGGGTCTTTATTTTGAAGTTGGTGATGTCTTTGTGACCGGAAATATGCCATAGGAACTTAACTCTTGTTTATATCAATTAGCCTATGGTAAAATTCTTTATATGTTGTTTCTCTTAAAGTCACAGTTTCCAAGAACCTATCCACAAAGATAAGTGAGGACTTACTATATATGTATAGTCATGTGCTGCATAATGACATTCTGGTGAACATTGAAACACATATATGACAGTGCTCTCGTAAGATTATAATACCATATTTTTACTATATCTTTTTTATGTTTACATATGTTGAGATATACAGGTACTTATAATTGTGTTACAATTGCCTACAGTATTCAGTGCAGTAATATACTATACAGACTTGTAGCCTAGAAGCAAGAGGCTATACCATATAGCCTAGGCGTGCTGTAGGCTATACCATCTAAGTATACTCTATCATGTTCACCCTATGATGAAATTGCCTAACAGTGCATTTCTGAGACCATATCTACATTGTTAAGTGATGCATGATCATATATGAATGTATGAGGTTTTCCATAAGATCCTAATAAGGAATTTTCAAAAGTAATTATGAAATTAAATTCGTTTTCCTGAAATAACATATTTATACAACAATTGTAAATCATTTTAGCTGTCAGTAACTAGTCAGCAATGTGTGATTTAGTTTATATTTTCATTTCTTTGCATTTTTAGGCAAAGTATTTTCTATTTAAATCAGATAAGCATTTTCTAATATGCCAGGACTTTACTTAATTGACTGGGCATATGGTGACTTAATTCACCTATCCATCGCATGCCCCAGTTTTAGACATGTTCTATTAGCAAGGATTGTTTTCCCCATCTTGTAAACTGAGCATCTTAAGTCTACATCTCTGCTTTTCTTTTTTAACTGTGATATAATAACCAAAACTGCTACTGGAAAGGATTAAAATGCTGTAAGCAGAACAAGGACATTTCTTTTTGTAGAATCTTCGAAATTTAAATAGCTATTGCTAGTGAAAAGGATAATTTCCTTCTGCTTGCTTCCAAAAATTATTGTAGATTTCAAATGGTAAAAGAAAAAGACTCTGACTTTGCTACTTTTCATTAGGAAAAGCAATCATGGGCAGATGAAAGATCAGAAGAACCTCTACAAATATTCTTTCTTCAGAGGTAATGGAACTTTGGGCTTTTGAACTAATTAAAGATGCTTTTCACTGCAAGTCACTATTTCTTGGGTGCTGAATATCAATTCAAACCTGGATTGAAATTCAGATATGTGCACAGATCTCATACTGGCTCAAGCAGGTCCAAAATATTCCAGCGACTCATTTAGGCATAGAGAGCCATGTTTTCATCTCACTCTGAGATTTTTAAGCTGCCAAAAAACTGGAGAGGGATTTTATCCTGAGATGTCATTCATAACACAGATGCCAGAGTCAGCTACTGACATCCCTGGCTAGTTCTGCAGAACGCCAGTCAACAGCTGGTTGCTTGGACTGCCAAAACAATCCACAATATTTTGAGCTCCTGCCTTCCTTTTCTCTTTCCAGGCTTTGCAGAGAGATGGGAAAATAGTCATTCAGTTTCCATGGTTGTGAAGAAAACTAGAATTTGCCAGTTAAGACAGTTTTGCGGCTTGGAGGAAGGAAGATAAATTTTTAATAATGGAATTGTGGACACCATTAGCTTGAGCATCACATTTGAGCAAATAATTAAAAGGGGTCCTCCTTTTGGAAGATATAGGTAGGATCTTAGGAGCAAGGCTGGGCCATCAGCTATCATTTGTATTTGAAAGATATGCTTCATCCTGAAAGTAGAGAGACATAACCTTGAATACCCTGCTTACCTTATGACCATCATATGTGGTAAACCTGAATCTTAGAGGCCTTTAAGGCACAGTTGAATTTCTTTCATAGGAACAAGAGAAGCAACATTTGCACTACCTTTGGTTCTTCTTAACTTATTCACCCGTATCTATTCTTATTCTAACAACCCAGAGATCCACTTTTAAATATCAATAGGAAAAAGTCATTTATATATGTCATTTTTCCTCCTAACCAATGAGCTAAAATATCAGGTGTGTATAAGAAGTAGGAATCCAACATGATCTGATCTGCATTTTATTTTATTATCATATATTTAGCTTTAGTTTAAAAATGTAGTGGGTTATAAGAAATAATAAAAGCATTCCAAAGTTAGACTCCAACACTTAAAAATATGTCAACACCACACAATAGTTTATAAGGCTATTGAGGGTCCTTGTCTTATTTCCTGCTGTATCACCAGTGTCTATTCTGTTGCTGTGTGTTTAATAAATATTTATTGGCAGAAGGGAGGAAAAGAGAGAAAGACTTAAAAAGCTTTTTAAAATGTGGTAAATTTAGAAATTAAAATCAATCAGACTTTTCAAATGTGTGAGATAGTTTTTAATTGCAGAAGATTTAAATAAAATTTTAATTCAAAAGGTAAAGATCATGATCTTTGATCCACCTGTTACTGTTAAGTATTTTACTGAGAGAAAAGCAAATGCACTAAAAACAAAGTAAAATGTCATCTGGGCATATTGAGTGAGGCTCATATTATGGGATGATAACTAAAAATTCAAAGGCCAGATGGCTTATAACAAGAAAGATAAAACAGTTATTACAGGGAATTAGATGAAAATCAACACCACATTATAGCCAAATGCCATAGAATTGATAGCAGTAATACATGAAAAGAGGAAATATATATATTTTTTAAACGTTGAAAGTTTAGGATTTGAAAAATAGTCTACAATTCATAGTGTCAAATAATCTATTTCATTCACATTTTTACTTTCAGTGAATTATGTTTATTGATTATTTATTAATAAGAATCCTCTTTTAAAGAATGTGATTGCAACTATAATTATAGCAGGAGAATCAACTGGAACTCAGAGGTATTGGAGTGAGAATATAAATTGGTCACTTTGACCCAGAGAAAACACGAATCCAAGCTGCTGCTACTGTTGTGGGATGTCCTGGGATATAATTTAATGCATGAAGAAAATGTACTTTGGAGAGACAATGAAAAGCTTGTCTCCAGAGAGACTTTATCTGTAATTGCGTTTTATGTGCTGGAACTACAAGACGAAGGCAAGGGCATTGATGAAGTGTTGAGTGAGCTAAAGGGGAAATCTGCCCATGACCAGAGTGGCCTTAGGAAACCAAGCTTCACCAAAACCATGCAGTATGTAGTGCTGCAAATTTAATAATGTGTATTCATGATGTACTTGGGAGTGTTTAACACATTTTCAATAGGATAATTAAACTGCAACATGTAAGTTGCCATGAGAATATAATAATGATGACAGTGGTTACTATTTTTATATTTAAATTAGGAAATTTCTCTATGTTAGTAAGCTGTACACATAAGGAAATAGATAATGGCAGCAGTGGGGGAAAAGTGTGCATGTGGAAAATTGTTGTGTAGTAAGGCTAGCTGGTAACAAGTTTCAACTGAGATATTTAAACCCAGTAAAAAAATATTTTCCATAGGGAGAATATGTCTTCCAATGCCAGACCCTTGAGAACAAAATTCTTGACTGTCAAGATACTTGGATCCCCAAGTTTAACATTAGCTACCTTTCTTTGTGACTGAGATATTAATACATTAATATATTGAGTAGACATTTAATAACACTATAAAAATAAAACACTGAGTTTTTATAGAAAAGATGGACTTATATAGACATCTAGCTTTTCTACCAAAAACAAAACCCTTAAAACATAAATTAATGATGGTGGTCTTCAACGGAAGATGAATTGTTTTACTTCTTTCAAAACCTGCCACTTTAGACGAACTTGTCAGCCTATATTGTGTAGCTGTGTGCATGTCCATGTGAAAGGACTTGAAACATTTTTATTAATCTGTTAAAGAAAAATTCTAAATCCATTTATTATTTCTCTTAAATTTTATGGCAGGTATACACATTTAAATCTAAATAATACTTCTCAATTGATTTCCTTCCCCTACCACATGGCAGAGATGGCCTCTGACAGTCACAATACAGGAGGTGTTAGAGACCATAGCAACAGTGAAATGCTACCTATTTTAAATTTATACTATTGAGTATTTTGTATGCCATCTGTATTTTTGAATGAACACTGCACTCTGATGCATTGTTAGATTCTGTGAGGACATCAAATAAATATGAGATTATTTTTGTCCCTAAGGCATGAGCAGTTTTACTTCAGTTTTCTGAAATAAAAATATGATGCAGCCCTGAATTGGTTAACTTTCTGATGAGAGTAGGATTTATTTTTCCCTAAAGATCTTATAAAAGATTTCAGTTTCAGAGAGTTCCACTAGGTAGAAAGATTGAATGGATATGCACATGGATTTAGTGGAATGGGGAAGAATGGAACTTTGAAAAAGAGAAGGTGAGGAAAATACCAGAATCCAAGTACTTCATTAAGAAACATAGAGTGATGCCAGCTAAGAGTTTGAAAGTCTGTAAAACTAGCTTATGACAAGATCAAGGGCACATTTGCTTGTCATTTCTATTTCTCAGTTCCATGGCAAAAATAAATTCCTAATGCATTTTTACAGATTGTCTTCCCTATAGATTTTATTGGCTGCCTTTAAACCATTGATTTGAGAATTCAGTCACTCTTTTTAATCTTTCACAGTTTGTTCAGTTTGTCTAAGGCCGAGAGTAGAGGTTAGGATGGAGGGTTGACACTCCTTTTATACCCAGAGAGTCAAGTTAAGTGGAGATTTCTAGGGTAGCCACTGGCACATATCAAGATAAGAATTCTGTGTTTTCCATAATAGGAAAGAACAGATAAGTTACCTGCATATCAACACAGAATGAATTATAAAATCGATTCCAAAACAGAAAGGTTGCAAAAACACTGTGTGGATATGTGTATTAACAGCACCTTGTGAATACATTGAAACATTCGAATTGTTTAACATGGGGGCATGTAATTGGCATTTATTCCCTAAAAAGTCTCCAATGTTCAACAAGGAGAATAAACGAATATGGAAGTATGGATGGACAAAATACAGAGAGCTTACTAAGTTTTAGTATAATTATTATTACTAGAAAGGGGGCAGGAGCAAGGATGAGAGTTGGTAATCAACCAGATATAGATTTTTCAGAGAGGAAAATTTATGGTTATATGATAGTGTGTAAAAATACAGTGCAGATATAAAGTATGCGTATTTACGGCATTTTCTGATTTTCAAAATTCAGCTATAGCACCTGAATGTAACCTGGGATTTTATTTCTTCTATCACTTACATTGTGAATTTTAAAAGCTGTAGTGATTGAAGCATAACTTGATAAAATGTTTTTTCCCAATAGCCAGAACTTGAGGCCACAAGCTTCTATATTGCCAATAATTTTGCTCTGTATTCTTGTAAACATAAAATTGTCATTTGGATTAAGGACAGAGATATTTCTGGGAATAAAGCCCTGCCTATTACAGTCTCCTCCTGATGAGAGTCAAGCCAAGTGGACTGTGAAATGATTGTCTCCATAAAGAGGCATGTAAAATGGCATGTTAAAAGGCCAATCATAGGAGAATTTCACTCTGAACTCTAAAATAAAGTTGTTATGTTCATGGATCTGGTATACTGGATTATTTTTAAATTTAGTATGTGCCTTAAATGACTATGTTGTTGAAACTTTAGACTTGAAGCTGGGTGAACCCTGCCATAACGTTTTATACTTGAAAATTAAATGAGCTCCCTGCCTCTTTTGTTTCAGAAATTCTTTTAGCTCCTATGTATTAATCTGATTTTTCAATATTTTATCATTTCATGCCCAAATCTTTGATTCAGGAAAATGTAATATTATAAGCTTAAGATGTTCATTTATTGGGTGATTTAGTTGAGGACAATTTACAATTATAGCATTTAAAATAGAAAATGAATCCCAGCCTACTTGCTCCCTTAATTAGACTGGAGAAAAAGAGAACTGTAAATTATCCAGATTTCACAGACACATTTTAAACTACTTCATACTACAGATTCTTTATAACATTAGAAAATGTGTTCCAAGAAAGGGCTATTGGAATGGATTTTTGAAAGTCTTAAAGCTTAGAACACACACTTAACACTGTCACAATTTATAGTGGAGGGAGCTAATAAATGCTTACAGGTTAGGATTGTACATAAATTTTGAGATTGTTGCTTCTCCCCGGTTTTACAGTGCAAGAAGGAAAAAGGATCTCCTTTTGGGTTAACTCTGAACAAATGACTAGGTCTGAACTCTTCTTAACTTTTTGATTATTAGAATCATCAGCCTGGATTTATTTATCTTCTCTATTAGTAGCATTTCTTCTCATCATTACTACCCATTCTCCCAGACCCTCCTCCCAACCAATGGATTCATACAAATTCTTAGTTGGACATCACATTAAATTTTTTCATTATGTAATATTCTATTATCTTGTGAAGAACTTTCATGAGCATAAACTTGGTAAACAGAATTAGAGACTCTGATTCTTTTTTCTAAAACTATGCATTCAGTTCACAGATGGATTTACTATGAAGTTAATAAAACTTAAGCTTCAGATATTTTTGCTTCCTTTGGGAGAGGTGCCTAGCAATATATTCATGTGATGGAATGTTTTTATAAATTCTCAAAAAATAAATGACTTTAACTGCATTTAATTAAGACCTACTGTCAGTTTGTTCCCGGACCAAACTGAAGGTCAAGCTGCTGTTTCTCACGGCCCAGTAATGAGATGCAGATGAACTGGGAAGGAAGGGAGTTTTTATCTCTGTAACCGATTACAGGGAGAGGGCCTGGAAATTATCATCAGACCAAGTCAAAATTACAAAGTTTTCCAGAGTTTATATTACTTCCAAGCTATATGTCTACATGTAAGTATGCATTCGTCTAAAGACATAGTGATTCACTTCTTTTAATCTGTAACTAAGGTCTGACTCTTGAAGACTTTCCTCTGGAGTCTCAGCAAATTTACTTAATCTAAATGGGTCTAGGTGCTGGGGTGATTACCCTTATCTTGTCTGCTGTTAAATCACGGAAGTTTCAGAAGTTCCTTCAGACCTCCAATAAACTTGTTTGTAGAGGCCTGGGGAGTTGCTTCAGACCCACAATAAAACTTATTTAATCCTAAATGGTTCCTGTTAAGAATTCCTTCATTACTTTGACATGCTTTAGGCCCAGGAAAGGCCAAGGCAAAACTCCTGATGGGCTTTTGTTACATCCCAGCCTTTGTATATGGTCATTGACTTTTAATATTTAACTTAACCACTCAGTCAGTGCTGAAACAGCTGTTAGTGAGACCTGGCCTGCCACATTTTTATCACACTGACTTTCCCTTCATTACATTTCCTTCTCTCAGGTGGTGGTAGAATAGTATGATTGGGTTCTGTTTAAGGGGGAGGATAGAGTTAGTGGAATATATTTATATTTTACAATCATTTTTGCATATAGTTAAGTCGTTGCCAGCTATCCTGGTGTAGAAATGAGGCCCAGAAATACTCCCAAACTCACTGTGCTGACTCATCTGACTTTGTGAGCCTAAGGTGCAGGGCCAGAAGTTTTATTGCAATATGAACATGTCCTACAGCCCTGGGCAATAGATGTGTATGGTTTGTCGAAGAAAAACTTTGTTTTAGCTGTATGGAGGCAGGGCTAGTTTGTGAAATTATTGGGACAATTGCTAATGATTGATGTCAATTCAAAGAGGATTTAAGATTAGACACTGCCTAAGAAAACTTGAAATGCTGTGAAATCTTAAAGCTTATATATGAAAAAACTTGAGAATTTCTGAAGTTTGACAAAAATAATAAAATTTTAAATTTAAATTGTTAAGCTTTTAATCTGAAAGATTTATAAATTATCAATATTAAAAATTAAATTTAAATTAAGTTAATAAACATTTAATATTACAAAAATAAATTTTGATCCCAAACATTCTGGTGAAGTTTCAGACCTCAAAGGTTAATCCTGCTTTTAATTCTATTTTATATAGAAAAATGAGAGCTAATTATAATAAAGAACAGTAAAGCAGGGAGAAAAATTGGTTGAAATTTGGTAGTAAATGGTCTCTAATAGAAAAATATCTTAGTCTACTTAGGTTGCCATAACAAAATACCATGCACTCAGTGCCTTAAACAACATAGATTTATTTCTCACAGTTCCAGAGGATGGGAAGGTCAAGATCAAGTTGCTGGCAGATTTGATTCCTTGAAGGGCTTTTTCCTGGTTTGTGGACAACTGCCTTCTTGCTGTGTCCTCACATATTCTTTTCTTGGTACATGTTAAAAGAGAAATCTCCCTCTCTGTCTGTTTTTATAAGGCCACTAATCCCATCATATGGGCCCCACCCGTGTGACTGAATATAACTCTAATTACCTCCCAAAGCCCCTATATCCAAATACCATCACATTACGGGTTGGGGCTTCAACAAAATAATTTTGGGGAAGACACAAATATTCAGTCCATGAGAGAAAGTACCTTGCGTGTGCTCACAGAAAAAATGTCTCAATTTTTATACATGATTTAGAAGTGATTCTCTTCTAGGAGACATTGGGTCAACAAGGTCGTTTTACCAATTTTCATCTCTAAAAGAGGCAGTCATTGATTCTAGTAGCACGATTAAAGAACTTTTGAAAATTAATATGAGCATAAAAGGGACAAAAATGATGAGATCAAACAAAACAGTAGAGGGAATATATAAGAAGAGTACAAGAAAAACTGAAGAATAAAGATTGAGAGATGTAATTGAGAGTGCATGTACGTCTTACTCCAGGAACAAGCCAATTTGAAAAGGGACAGATAGCAAGGTAGACAAAGAGATGAAAGAAAAGAAATAATTTGAACAACTTTGGAGATTAATGCGTAAGTTGGAAAAAATCAGTAAGTTCGTACTTTAAGCTATAGGATCTCTAAACACTGTGATGTCTTAGTCACTGTGAGATATGTCATAAATAACTTATTAATAGCATTTAAAGAATATGATTAATAGACCTATGGATAACTACGTCTTTTGTTATTTTGTGTCTTCTTGGGTAGGAATCTTAGAAATGTGCATGCTGGAAAAAGATCAATGTGTATGTAATTCTAGATATTGATAAATTTCCTTTCATGAAGGTTGTACAGTTTTAAATTCTTACCAGGAATCTTTGCAAATGCCAGCTTTGGCTCAGACATACCAGTAGATTGTAACAATAGGAAATTTCAACCTTAAATAGTACACTTTCATTTTACTACAAATAATTGGATAATTTAAAAAATGGCAAGCTATAAAATCGATATATAAGACAGAAACTTATTTTTCCTTTTTAATTATGTTGTGTCTCATCCTTTCTTTTGTCTAATCCACTTGTGGATGCCTTCAACACAGTGTTTGAGATTGGTGCAAATATTGAGCAGCCAAATATATACATATTTTTTGTTTTTGAGAAATTATTCATCACTATATTGAAGGATTTAACATGAATGTATATTGAATTTTGTTGATGTCTTTTATGTATCTATGGAGAGAATGTTGTGATTCTTATTTCTAACTCTTTTAATAAGATAGATTTTATCAAAGGTTTTGATTGAACCCCTTTTGAATTTCTGAAATAAACCACACTTAGTCATGGTGAATTCTTTTTTTTTTTTTAACTTTTATTTTAAGTTCAGAGGTATAAGTCCAGGTTTGTTATATAGAGAAACTTGTGTCATGGGGGTTTGTTGTCCAGATTATTTCACATAATGAATTCTTTATGTGCTATTCTCTTTGCTTACATTTTTTCTTTAATATTTTTGTCTTAATATTTTTAAATGAGCATTTTTGTAGTCTTGTTTTCAGGTACAATCTTTGTGAGATTTGGAGAACAGTGTTACATTTACTTTATAAAAGGAAATTTGAATATTTCTCTTTTTTAATACTGTAGACTTACTTAAGTAGTATCTGATATGTAAGGATTTCTTAAGAATAAATTAGTAAACAACCATATGGGCCTGGTGCTTTTACCTGAGAGAACTCTTTAAGTACTTTCTATTTTATCTATTGGCATTATTTATTGGCATTGTTCCATTGAAACTTTTTGTCCTTGCAGGAATCAATTTTGGTGGGTAGTTTTCTATCAAAATACCGATTTGTTCTAAGTTCTTGAATTTATTTAAAATAATTATATAAAATACAAAAATTATTGCCATCTTTTATTTTTTATTTTTTATTATTATTATACTTTAAGTTCTAGGGTACATGTGCATAACATGCAGGTTTATTACA